>NW_015115523.1:17373-27658 GCF_001443285.1 Poecilia latipinna
TGGGAGTTCGCTGGAGGGACCATGTCTCTCAGCTGGCCTGGGAACGCCTTGGGGTTCCCCTGGAGGAGCTGGAAGAAGTGGCTGGGGAGAGGGAAGCCTGGGGCCTCCCTTCTGAAGCTGCTGCCCCCGCGACCCGACCCGGGATGAAGCAGCAGAAAATGGATGGATGGATAATAAAATATGGTTGTTTAATATTTTTTATCTTTTCACTTCAGTTAATTTAGCAAGATTAAGCATTAAATTTCCTAGACCAAAGGTAAAATAAATAGTTAAACAGCATGATTCTTTCTAAACATGTCTGATGAAACTCAGGTAAAAAATATCTCAGGTAAACTCACACAGAGGTTAATCTTATTTCCAAGTTGATTAAAAACTATAAAATCCCCCAAACACAGACCAGATCTTAACGTGTACCTGTGTGTGCGTGTGTGTGTGTGTGTGTGTGTAGGTGTGTGCGTGCGATGTGTGTGTGTGTGGTGTGTGTGTGCGTGTGTGTGTCTGTGGTTACAGTAGCCCACAGGAGAGCGTATTAGTGCATCCTCCTGAAAAGGATTAGCTTAAAAAGCCACGTTCGTTTCCGCTCAAGGTCAAAGTCAAGCACATGAAATCCTGGAGGACAGAGCCGCACGTGCGCGCGCCTCCACACGCACACGTTTACCTGTTAGGCCACACAGAAGAAAACACAACACTGAGGTCTGTCACAGCTGAGATTTCCACGCTGACATGTTTGTTTTTATCGAACACAGAGAAATCCCGTTAAATCCAGTTATCTGTGGCGGCTAACGGTTTCATGGTGTTGATTACATCATCATTGTTTCTGCTTATTGACTCAGACATAAACCATCAGATCACAGGAAGATTACAGGTTAACTCCCAACACAGGACAGGAGGATTCAGCCGTAAGCTGCTGCTGTTTGCATAAAACATTTGTTTCCATTGTGTTTGAGTTAATAACTAACTGGCAGCTCTGAGGCCTGGAAGTGACCAAAAAGGCTTAAAAGGCACCATGCAGATGAAAACTATTGATCATTTCTGATTAAGATGAAGATTTCTGTTTAGCTGAATTTCATCTGACTGGATAATTTACTAAAAAATACCAATTAACAGAAACAAATCAGTAAAACATGGCTGCAGTATCAGCTCACCTGGAACTAGTTCCAAGTTCCCATTTGAAATTGTTCTTGTTCATTTATCAACCTTTTTATAAAATAAAACCTTTAATAAAATAGATCCTGATGCCACTATGTAGCTTATTAAACCTGTTTAATTTCTTTTTTGTTCTCTTTGCTGTAGTTTAATGTGGCTGAACTCTTAAAAAACCGGAACTCATTCACATGTTTTCATGTTTCCAAATTAAATTTTAACAGAAAATGTGTCCATTAAGACTTTATAATTAATCACAGCCTCCTTTAAAGCACTCAGAGGTTCATTTACCTTTTTAATAAAATCCTGATTATGTTTAAACACCTGAGCTGATATTTAGGCTCCACTTAACTCCAAAGGTTAAAGTGGCTGAACAGATTGAACTCTGACCTCATTCATTCATCTCCGCGCCTGCATCACATTCACATGCAGTTAGCATAAAGCTAGCTGCAGTTTGGACGATTGGGACGGGACCTTTGGCTTTTATTGTGATGTTTAAGGTAAAGAAACGTGAACTACTAAAAACAACACAACAGTCACCACGCGCTTACCTTTAAGGGAAATGCCATGACTGATTCTGCATAAAAACCTTCAATTTTGTCCAAAAATGTTTCAGTTTTCATTAACTCCTAGACAGAGAATTGTAATAACATGAACTACTCAGCTTGAGAAACAATAATTTAAAGGCATTTTCTATAGTCTGTTCATAATATACTGAAAAGAAATGTTTATAAGCAACTCCAGCTACGATCTACCAGCAGAAGGTCAGTTACTTTGGTTTGATTATTGGTCTCTTAAAAACACAGAGACACTCAATAACCATGAGGACAAATAACGCACAAAAAGGCAAAATAATACAGAAAAATAATGTGCAAAATGAAGAAAACAGTCCAATAGAAACAAAAAAATCTGAATGTCGAGTCACATGAAAATAAAGAGCTGAGATAATGAAATAAAAGAGAAAAAACTGCATTTTAGCTGTAAAGTGGTTAAATGCAACAACTTTGACACAAACTAAAGCGACTAGAAACTGACCTGATACAAGAAAACATTCCCAAAGAAATAATCCATGTCTGTAAGAAGATTACAATCAACCTCAATGAAGTAAAAAAGTCAGCAAGGATTTCTAGAAACAATCACTCAGAGTTTTAACAACCAGTAAAACACCAACCATAATGGGATGGAAATAATCACAATGATCTGAAGACCAGAAACAACAAATCACAAAACAGACGCAACAAAAGCAAACGGAGAGAAACAGTTAAGAGAAGAAAGCAAGACACAATCTGGCTGTAAAAACGAGATGGAAAACAACCACAGGGAGACACAAAGTGGACGCAATGCGACAAAACAATCACAGACGATCACAAAATGACAAAAAGATGAAAAAGAGCTACGTGAAAAAAAACAAGCACAGCTGGTCAGAAAAAAACCCGAGACAAAATAATCTTAAAAAGAAGCAGAAACAAAAGAAACAACACAAAGAGAAAAGAAAAGAGGATGAAATGAAATCTCTTTTACAAACTGACACCGACACATCAGCGGTTTGACTGAAAACATTCGTCTGAGTTTAACAGAGTCTGAGGCGGGTCGACCGCCGCCGTTTACCTCCCAGGGATCCACTCAGGATATAAAAACTAATCCTAGTTTCTGACGCCTGATGTTGTCATTAAAACATGTTAAAGTTTGAAACCTCAGAGCAAAATCAGTCAAAAGCAAACTGATAACGAGGACATATGCTGCTAACAGCTGCTAAAGCTAGCTGTTAGTCCTGCTAAAAATATTTTTGATGTTCTTCATATGCATTAAAAATTAACAAATGTTCCTCTAAGTGGCTAAAAATATCATCAAATCTATAGAAAACAATAACTAGAGTAGATTTTGAAACATTAACAAGATAATTTATCTGAATCTGAAACTGTTTAATAGCTAACTAGCCTAGCTCAATAAACTAGCCATGTCGCTAGCAGGTTAAGCTAGTTCTGAATCATACAGTTGATTTTCTGAAACTTTTCTAAATATATTAGCATTCTGGTAAATATTTCATGCATTTTAGATGCTTACTCTTCTAATTACATTAATTTACAGTTTTTTTAAGAGGCACAACCTTTTAACATGTCCTTCTTTTCATGACTTGGGTTTGTAAAAAGAGTAAAAACGTGACTGCCAGGCCGAGTGAGTAAGTCAGAGAAATAACCTCCATCTCCACAATTTCTTTACAACTGTCAGCTTCTACAGCACCAGGTGTAACGTGAAGTGACTGTTCAGTCTTTCTGAAAACTGAACAGTTTCATGCTTAGAAAATCAGTTAACTGAGCTGATTTTATAAACAAAGCACAAATAATGAAGCTTGCACACCTTATAAGAAATGTTTTTCATGTTTTGTTACATTAAAAACAAAAATTTCACTGGATTTTATGTTTTAGACCAAGAGAAAGTAGAACAAAATTGTAAAGTAGGCATTTAAAAAAAGTATCATGAATAAAATCTGAAAAATAGAGGAACAACATAAATTTCAACTCTAAACTTACCCTAACATAAATTTTTAGCTACGCACTCACTTGTGGTTTGAAACATGTATTTTAGGTGATGTATGGAGAAAAATGTGTTCGGTTTTGATGACACCAGCACACCTGGAACACACAACCCCCACAGTGACACATGGTGGTGGCAGCCTCATGCTGAGGGGATCATTTTCTTCAGAAAGGACAACAAACCCAGAACATACAGTAGAAGCCAGGTTTAGTAATCACGGCTGCCTGCAGATTGCTAAAATACACAAATACTGAAGACTCCCTCTAAAAACGTTTATAAAACGTTAATAGTTCAAACACCTGTTATATTAGCACAATCAGAAGCTAATATCTAGCCTTCCTTATCTACGACTTGTAGTACAACCAATTAGCACCAAGGAGAATTAAATGAGTAGCATTCTCTCCAGGTGTTTCAGGTTCCAAAGTTGCATTTTCTTTATAATATTTTAGATATGCTCGAATAAAAAAAAATCCATGATTATTCTGTAAATTTTCTGTAAATAATTCGGACTTACGCTCCACAGAAATACCTGCGAACAGGCGGAGTCCACAGTACAACCAGAACGACAGTGGTCGGTTTCCATCGGTCTATATTCAGGCGTCTGAATGGTTTTCAGTGAAAAAGTTACATTTTATTGCCTCCAGTGATCGGAAAGACGCTTTTTGATCAGAGTGAGCGGTTTCAGGAAAAAAGGTGTGAAACTGCACATGCGCAGAACGGACGGCAGCTGGGCATTTTCCTTAGCATTAATGGACAAAAACAATAACAATGTCGGATAGCTTTATGCTAAGTGTGCTACTTCACCTGTTCGGTTTAACACAACTTCTGACACTAAATATCTATGTTACATGAGCATTTTTTGATTCATTGGAGACGGGTTCGTGTTTGAGTTGTTAGCTAACGGTCTAAAGCGGATGTGCGTTTTGACTACAAGCTGAAGCCACAGCGCCATCTAGCGCCCTGGAATGACAACTACAGCAGATTTAATGTGTCTAAAGGGGGAACTTTAACCCGATCAATATCCGAGAATACCGACAGTTTCCAGACAGTGGTCTTAACTGTTTTCCTGTATTTTCTGATGGTTTGTCACATTAAACCCTCAAAAATACCGCGGACTGAATAGAAAACTCTGCTGTGTCGTCAGGATGGTGCTTTAAAGTCTGGTCCAAAATGATTCAGCAGGTGATATAACAGAAAGGCTCCTGTATGACACCCAGACAGCTATTTATACCGCTATCAGAGGCTCTGATGAGCCGGACCACGAACACTTCAGCCGGGATGGGAGAGGGGATGCAGAAACAGGAAGTGACCTAATTTCTGCTCTGAACTACTGATGGAGACAGAGCTGGTTCTGGTTCTGCAGAACCCTCTTCCAGTGTTTCCTCACATCTTTCTGCCTTCATCACCTCCTCCTCTTCCTCCTGCTGCTGCTGCTGCTTCCTGCAGGTGTGTGTGCTGCAGACACACACCGACACGCAGTCCCACCCCGGCGCTCATGTCCAGACCTGACGGCGGCTCTGCAGGTACCGCCGAGTTGCGTAAGCAGCTGGGAGCAGAAACAGGCGGGGGACGCGCGGAAAATAACCCTCAGCTCCATGTGACGCTTCATCCCGCCATCATGGCTGACCTGTGAAATAATCACAGGGTTTTTTTTTTTTCTTAACGCGTGCACGCGCACACGCACACATTCCGGCACTGCACTTCCTATCAGCCGCTGTGATGCAAAGCTGCTGTCGCCACAACATCACGAAATGGCGGAACTCGCTCCTGTTGCAGTTATTATCGCTGTTATTCCGCCGCGTGCGTGCGTGCGTGCATCTGTACGAGAGAGGAGAGGAAGTGCGCGTGCGTGCATTTGATGTCTTTGTGCAAAGTGTCAGTGAGGAGCTTAACATCTGCCCCACATAGTGCAGACAAGAGCGGCTTTTAGCGCGCACGCACGCACGCATGCGCGCGCGGCAGCGGCAGCTCTGGGCCTCATTACATCACGTCCCAATTGTTCAGCAGAAAACACCAAAACAGAGATCCCACACTGATACATCTGATCACCGACCTGATTTCCTCAATCAGCGTCCTCACGCGCACACGCACACACTCACACACAAGTGTGAGGTTGGCGCACGCGCGTGCACGCTGAAAGCGCATTTGGAGACACATCCAGTGTGAGGTTGGAGAGGGATGGAGAGCTGAAGGAGGAGGAGGGGGAGAGGTGGGGGGGACAGGTGTTGCACATGCACGCGCTCACACAGGAAAAGGACATGCACGCGCACACGCACAGAGCGAGACATTTACCCGTAGTGCAGACAGGTCTATCTCATCCAGACTCCGCGCCGGGGAGTCGCTCGCCATGGTTCCGTCGGTAGAAGCGCGACTCAAGATGGAAGCTTCCTCAACGACCATCGACCGGGAGGTGATGAAGGCTCGCTCCTCTTCTCCTGTTCACCAGGCCGGAGCGCCGAACCCCCCACCCACCCCCGACAGGAGCCCCAAAAAAATCCCGCTGAAGGCGACGCCGACCGGAGGAATGATCGCTCCGGGAGGTGCACAGCCCGCAGAGCCGAGAGGAAGAGGAGGAAGAGGAGGAGGCGATGTGCACTCAGCTCCAGGTGCTACATGCTGCTTGGAGCGCCACAGCCCGTCCTACATGCCTTCATCCAGAACCGGGATCGCGAGGACAGATGCGTACAGGAGCAGTGGCCGAGGCGCACTGAGGAGGCGCGGCGGAGGCGGCGCGCTGGCCGGGAGTGGCCAGAGAGGAGGCTGCGCTTCACGGGGAGCCGCCCACCGCGACACGCCGCACACACCTCCACGGAGCGCGGCGGGACCGGGCCGAACCGCGCAGCCGCACCATCATAATAAACCTCCAGCTAAAACTGGGCGCTTCATTCAGAGCAGAAACAGGCTGGGGAGGGGGGCCCGGCCCTTTAGAATGGGTTTTCTAACATCCCCACCTCATTTATGTCTGAACTCAGAGGAACATTGAGGCCTCTGAAACAACATAATATAATATAATATAATATAATATAATATAATATAATATAATATAATATAATATAATATAATATAACAATAGTTGGACAGTTTTACATGTATATTAAAAATAATATGGTAAATATTGATATTAGAATAATATCTAATTTATTGATTGCAGTTACATTCACTAAATGAACTCATTATTACTATTAGTTTGTATTATTATAAATATTAACATTATAACAATAATCCCATAAAAAAATTATTTATAATAGTAGTAGTAACTTTATTGTCATTTTGCAATTCCATTAGTTAACATCTGTATTATTATTATATTAACAATACTAATAATCTTGAAAACAAAAGTGACTAATAGATGTTTTTTCCAGCCGGGGGCGACGCCCCGAACCCGCCCTGAGGTCGCCGCCTTCAGACCAAATACCTGCAGAGAAAGGAGCCGTTGCCATGGCGACCTGTTGAGGTTTTATTGTCTTCATCCACAAATCATCAATTGATTCATTTGTTCTTCTGCAAAGTTCAGACAAGATGAAACAGCGACAAACAGACGACTCTCCAACAACAACAGCAGCTCCAGAGCTGCTCATGGAGGCAACATGTTGGAGCAACGCTGCGGCTCTGAACTGTTGTTTTCTAGGCTTTTGTTTGTTTTCTCTAGTTGAGGCCCTGAATGTTTGAATAATTAATCCCTCTGAAGTCAGATGCAGCTGGAAGGAGTTCTGCTCCTACGTCTTTACTTTTGGACAGTTATGATTTGCAATCATGGCAACAAAGTTTTATTTTTATGATGCAGAGGAGCTGATTAGCATCTCAAAAGATAAACTAATACCTGAAATTTGAAAAGGAGGCAAGAAGAAGCAAGTTCAAACCATCTCATCGTATCCCCTACTCCAACGTCCTTCTAACTGACCAGAGATTTAAACTGGAGCAGCAAAAGCTAATGAGGTGGATTAGCTGAACTAGCTTACACTTAATGCTAGCGGTCTTCAGTCAGAGGTCTTTTCAGATATACTGGAAGCCTGACTGCTAGTGGAGATTCTTCCTGCCCACAACAACATTTAATTTCCCTTTGGGATAAATAAAGTCATTTTGAGCTGAACGGAGCTCCAGGTAACTGGTTTTATTGTTGCGATCAGAAGGTAATTAAATATTATTTAATAATAATATTAAATAACTCAGACCTTCAGTAATAAACGGTTCCATTTACTTTAGCAGGTTTTACAGGTCAGTGACAGTGAAGAAGATTTCAGGATGTTGGAGAATCTTGTTGCCACCAGTTCAGAGTTTGCTAGATTTTAGAAACTTGCGTTTCTCTGGATCCACAGGCTGCATCTCCATTAACCAGCCAGTCACATGGTCAACAACCGGACACTACTACTGGCGGAAATGACAAAGGAGAAGAGGAGAGGAAGTAGTAGAAGGATGATTGTTTTTGTTAATAAAAAGTTGTGTTATTCTAATGAATCTTCTGTTAAATCACCAAAATGCCACATACAAAGCCATGAAACTGTTTACATCTGTTGCGCCATCATTTTTAATGACTTATTGCGTGAACAAGCTTATTCACATAAATTTATTTCTTCTTAAATCACACTACAATTTCGAAATGGTGTTTTTTGACATCAGCAGAAAATAGAGGAAGGTTTGCGCTTATTGACAAGAAGCCATTGTTTTCAACATGCTGCCAGGCTAAAGGGACAGAGTTGATTAAAATCAGTTTTTTATCATAAATATGTCAGTTTTGACTCTGACTAACAACCAGCCACCAGGAAAACTCAGACATCAGGCTTCCTGGAAGGGATTAGTTTCAGATCGTCCTCAGTTTCAGGCAGAGCCGTCAAGTTCAGGCAGGTAGAAGCAGCTAACAAACAAAACAAAAGGACAGTCTGTGTTTCACCTGGTTGATGGAGATAAGACCGGGAGAGACACAACACCTGAACGCACCGCCGTGATGCCTTCACTTCAGTCTGCTGCTGGAGTTCAGCCCTCAGGTCGCTGATCCGATCATCTCCCAACTGGCCTTCTGTCATCACTGTTTATGTTCTTTTGGCTCCACCTGCAGGCAGAGATGAAAACTGCAGCATGGAGTCGGTAATTCAGTGAATGGAGGAGCCAACGGTGCTGCTATTAAGAGAAGAAATAAACCATAAAAACTGGCTTATGGTTTGTAAACTGTTTGTAAACCATAAACTGGCTGTAAGAGACAATGCTGCAAACTAAAATTCTGCAACCGCAGAAAAAACATTTTGCAACTTCAGGAAAAAATGCTAAATATGGAAACAATAATGCAAAAAAAGTTACAACCACAGAAAAAAATGCTCCAACTTAAGAAAAAATGCTGTTGCGACTTCAAGAGAAAATGTTGCAACCGTAGAACAAATTGCTGCAACTTGGGGAAAAATGCTGCATTTTCTGAAAGAAATGCTGAAACTGCAAGAAATAAAAGCAAAAGCAGAAAAAGCCTTGTTTTATTTGCTAAAACAAGTTTAAAACTTTACAAACTCGTTCCATAAAATAAAGTCCTCCAGGCCACCAGGGGGAGTCAAACGTCAGCTCATTTGGGACCAGACAGAATTTCATTGATTTATATATTTTTAGTCTTTTACATTATAGAACAGCAGCAGATTTACGAAGCCATTACCGACCCCTCACTATTTCCTTCTGCTTTTATTTCCTCCGGTTGCAGAATTTTTCTGTTGTATGTTTTTTGTGTTTCCAGATTTCTGCCACCGTAACCTGAACCAAAGGTAAGTCATGATTTACCAACCTGGACGGTTAGATCACTTTTTAACTCCAGAATTTAATTTATCACCTGAAAAACGGAATTTTGGTCCTTAAATGTTGAGAATGGAGACTAGAAAAGAAGAAAAAAATGCGAGATATCTTAATTTTAATGCCATCAACCCTTCATTTATTGAGTTCAAAGTTTCACCAGAGCAACATGACGGGACATCGAAGAGCAAGAAAACAGTTTGTGCAAATAGTGCATTTCCATAGAGAAACAGGCAGGAGAGAGAAAAACCAGACAGATTCAGAGCCACTGCAGCCAGAAACAGAAAACCTGCTCAGTTTGTGCAAAGCTGCAAAAAGTCTTGGTTTGACAGAAAAACCACCAACTGGAAGTAGAAACACAGAGGTAGCGTCAGGGAAACCTCTCAGGGTCATGCTGAGGTCAGCTGGCAACAGGCTGGGGTCAAGCTGGCTCCATGCAGATAAACGCCACAGAATATTTACGTTACAGTTTAACCTGGAAAGACCGCAGCTGCTTATAAACAATGGCCACTAGAGGGCAGCAAAAACAAACATTTAAATTCAAGCAAGCAAATCTTTAATTTATTTAGAGCTTAAGAGAAAATATTCCTTATGAGAATGGAGCTTCATATGCACCATCTTTTTATTGCATTATTTATGCTGATACATTATTTAATAAATTTACTGTTTTACTATTGGAGAGTTGCAGCAAAATTTCGCTCAATATTTACATTTTAAATGTTCAGTTGAATGATAATAAAGTCTGTTTATATCCATGCCTAATAAGAATAATTATATTTAAAAAATAAAAAGTAGGAAGAAACTAAGATTTAATTAAAATTGAAGTATAAAGGAAAATGTTTGT
>NW_015115523.1:30966-40200 GCF_001443285.1 Poecilia latipinna
TTTTTAGTATTTTGTTGTGTTTTTATTTCAAATTTTGAGATTTAGGCAATTTTAACCCAGTTAGATTTATTGTTTCAAATATTAGTTTTCCAGAATCAAACCTGTGGTGGGAAATGATGCAGTAGAAAGTTGTACAATTTGTCCAAATTGACACCCAAATACCTCCAAAAATACAAAATAAATAAATAAAATAGAATCTTCAACAGAATCACATTAAGTGCTAATATTTCAGATTTTTTGTGATTTTAGGTCGTTCTGCTGCCCTCTAGTGGCCAAAAAGTGACTGTACAAACCAGTATAACCATTTAATACATCAGTTTCACTTCCAGACATCGAAACAGCACCGGACTCTTCATGCAGCACAACAACAGTTTGTTAGTCTGAGAGGCAAAATGTTGGTTTATTTTGAGAAGAAAAGCCATTAAGTGATTTAATCTGAGATAAAGTTTATAAAACGATTTCTGCCGCGTCACAGTAAACAGAGAAACCATGAAGTGGAGCGAGTCTGACGCCCGGCTTCCAGGGGTTTTGGCACTTTAACAGAATTATGATCAAATTTCTGCCGTTTTTATCCGTTAGTGTTGAGCTGCGTTTCCCAGCCTGGATGATGCATAGTGTTCGCAGGAGAAGAGCTGCACAGTCAGTATCCTACCAGGAAGTGGGTTTTCAGGCACTGTGGAGCGGAACGCTGCATCTGCTGGTTGAGTTTCAACCTAATCAGATCCAATGATCAGTGGAAACCGACAGATGTTGTGGAGACATGAAACCTGCGACAGGCTGAGGAAGTCAGAGAGTTTTTGGCTGTTTGTAGCGAACCGGGCCGGTTCGTTTATCGGAGTTTCATTTTCCAGGAGCAGCAGGTTTTGTAGACGACGCTGTAGTGTGGGCGGCTTCGCCCGGGTCCAGGCTCGCAGGTTGATTCTGTCTTTGGCACAGCAGCTGCTTCCGTCAGACTGGACCTCAGGCGGGTCGCCCCGCCGTCATTGGACTCAACCAGAACCACAGAACTTTGTCCTGAGCAGAAGGAACAGCCCCCGGTCCAACATGGCGGTCAGGTCCAGACCTCCATGGGGACCATGGCCTCCTTGCAGCCGATGGGTGGCAGCAGGTTCTGTTCGCTCATGAACTGGAGCGGGAACTGGACCAGGAAGCCGCGGATCTTCTTCAGCTCCTCCTGGGCGCGGGCCGGGTCTTCTCGGGCCAGGCCCGGTTTGGCTAGGAAGCCCTCCAGCTCCGAGATGTTCCGCACGTCGCTGGACGGCAGACAGCGGAAAACCTGCAGCAGGCAGAGAGAGAGGTCAGAGGGCGAAGGGTGGGGAGGGGTCTGTTACCAAGGAAACACCAATACCGGTCCGTTACCAAGGAAACACCGATACCGGTCCGTTACCAAGGAAACACAGATACTGATACTTTTTATCATTTAGGTCTGATTTAGCAACAAACCTCTGATTTTTAGGAGTTTTATGGTTTTTCTATTTAGTTATTTTGTTAAAACTTTTAGTTCTAAGTGTCGAAAATAAACAACTTTAAAAACAAAAATATGGAAGACCATTAGTGCCACTGGAAAAAAATAGATTCTGACATTTAAGCTCAGAAGATTAAGTCAGAACCTGAAGGAAAAAAAATGAAGAAAAAAGTTTAAATTCTGAGAAAAGAGATGCTGAGGAAAAAACTCCAGGATCCTCCTAGTTAAAACCTCAAAACCTGAAACTGGTCATGAGACTGGGCGTGGTTGCCATAGCAACAGCCCCACCTTCTGGTAGATGGAGGCATTGCGGGCGCAGGTAGCCATCCAGGTCTCCTTGTAGAAAAGTTCGCTGATGGGATCGGAAACGTCAATGGATGGATCAGTGTTGGCGCCGAGGATCATCCTGAGGAGACAGGAAGTTCAGACATGGAGGAGCATCATCAGACAGGAAGTTCAGACATGGAGGAGCATCATCAGACAGGAAGTTCAGACATGGGGGAGCACCATCAGACAGGAAGTTCAGACATGGAGGAGCACCAACAGACAGGAAGTTCAGACATGGAGGAGCATCATCAGACAGGAAGTTCAGACATGGAGGAGCATCATCAGACAGGAAGTCAACGTGAGATTATGGACATATCAGCAGAATAAAGTAAAAAAAATTACAAAAATAGTATTGAATAGCTAATCTGAGCAGCTCAGTTTGTGTTTCTTTCTTCAGTCTTTTCCTGAATTATTTCAAAGTTCTGCTATTGAAAATTTAAGGAAACTAATCTCACCTGGTCGGACCCTAATCCTCTAAGTTTAGAAAATAAACAGAGAACAGGATCATGGAGTGAATATTCTCGCATTGTGAAGCTGAACTGTGGAAGTTGAGACAGAATGAAAAACTGATCGTTGTGGTTTTCAGTTTTTCCCCAGAAATGTTCGTACCTGAAGCACTCGAGGCGCAGCTGCAGGGCGAACTTCCCGGCGCGGTACGGCTGCCCGTCCATGACGGCGTCCACCGTCTCCGAGTCCTCCACGATGACGGCCACCTCGCTGTCCCGCTTCCCCAGCATGCTGCGGTCGTTGATGTTGGCGGAACCTGCAGACAAACCGGATCCGGCTGAGTTTGGCGCCTCCTGTGAGGCGGCGGCGCCCGCCAGCCGAGGCCTCACCGATGATGACGGTGTTGTCGTCGGCGATCAGCATCTTGCTGTGGACGTAGATGAGCTCGGTGACCAGCGTCCCCTCCAGGTCGGCGTGCGTCCGCAGGCCGGTGAACGAGATGTAGTTCATCCACTGATCCCCCACTGCAGACAGACAGACCCGAGTCAAACTGGACCCGCCACCAGGTCAGACGGAACATCAGAATATTTGCGCAGCAAAGATTTTTGTTTGTGCAGATTTTTCTTTGAAGGTCTTAATAAAAGGTTAAAGGTCAAAAGGTCAAGCTGCCCCCAACATCACTCAGACCAAATTGGTGTCAAATTTTAAAACGTTTGTGCAGCAAAATTTTTTGTTGGTGCTACTTTTACTCTGCGCAGTTAATATTTATATTTGTGCCGCCATCATTTTAACATTAATAAAAATGTTTCCAGAGGTCAGAGGTCATCTCCTCACATTTACAAAATCTAAAGTTTGTTGTCAATCAACTCCGTTGGTGCAGCTGTTTCTGCTTTGAAGATATTGAGGATGACCTCTGACCCCTGCAAACTTCTTCGTTAATATCTTTAAAATATGGCAGCATCCCTGGGGTCGAACCAAACGGCGTCAGATTCTCATTATGACCCTAAACGCGGCGAAGGTCAGAGGTCGGCGCCTTACTCTCGGCTCTCAGCTGGGAAATGATGGAGTGCTCTCCTTTGTTCATCGTCCTGCAGACAGAAAGCAGCAGAGATGAGGATGATGAGGATGATGATGGCGGAGCAGCAGGTGGACCCGCCAGGCGCCGCCTCACCTGTAGTTGAAGTGCATCACCGCCTGGATGGCGCTGCCGCCCCCCGTGTTGATGTCGCCCTCGAAGCCCGGCAGCAGAGGCGTCACCACGTAGACGCGGTACTTCGCTCCCTCCCTGCAGCGACAACGTTACCAACACTGAGAGCGCCATCTTGGTTTTATTACATCATTTCCTGCATTTATCGTGATAAATTAATAATTTTATTGTCACAATAAATTCCTATTAATGATGTTTAAATCCCCCAAACTGTCTTAATTGTCAGAATTGGTAGATTATTCAATAAAAGCAACAAATATAAGAATATTTAGTTGCTGTGTGCAGTTAGTGAAACAAATCATAATTATTGATGTGTGTTTTACAAAGGGAAAGTTTTTCAAAAGAATTATTTGTGTTTGTGGAAGCATAAAAACGTACAAAATGTGAATTTTGGGTAACAGATTCCCTGTAAGTCACCCTCCCTACCAGATTCATCAGGGTATCTGCAGGTTTTACCAAGTCCAGTTTAAGACTTTAAACTGTAATTTAAGACAGAGAAGACTATAAATATGTTTAAAGGGAAAAGTTGGAGGATCCGGCTGTAAGCAATCAGCATTGCTCAACCTGCCACGTTTCTGGAGTTTGTGGTTCTTTGTGGTTGTCATGGAGACGCAGCGCTCAGCCTGAGCAGAAAGTTTAATTTAACTGAAACTTTTCCCTTTTAAAACTCAGATGATGATAAATAAAATTAAAACAGAATCAAACCCCAAACCCTACAATTAAATATAAATAACCTGCATGAATAAGAGAACAGAGAGATGAAGTCTGCTGAAGTGGGTGAACTGGGAGTCGTTGTAAAACCCAGAGGAAGTAACATTCAGGCTGAACTGCAGCTTCCCGTCATCCGTCCATCTTCACAGTTTTTATTTCTGAGCTTTTATTGCAGCAACATTATCAGCTGCTGGTTCTGCTTCCCTTTATGAAAAGTCCTGGTTCAGACATCAGGTTGAGACAGAGCCGGGCTCTGATTGGTCAAACCTCCAATGTCTAACAGAAATCATCAAAGTGTTCAAAGTGAGGTGTGGGGGCCATTTGTGGCCCCTGGAATGACTTATTGTGGTCTCCAACTGAAATTCAAGAACGATTCTAACTTCATAAATGATGAAATTTCGTTATTGTTTAAATTCCTGGATATTTATATTGCCATTAATTGTCATGTTCCTAATGTGCATTGTTCTAATCAAATAAATTAAAATATTTCTTGCCTGATTTGAAATGAATAAATAGAAATAATCAGATCATTTTCTGTAACTTTATGAAGCTAAAAATAGAAACTGAAGAGATTAAAACACCTGATCAACACTTTCATCACTCTGACGCCTTTAATTTCTACTCTGCACTGTTAACACACTGACCCAGCAGTGTGTGTGTGTGTGTGTGTGTGCGTGTGTGTGTGTGTGTGTGTGTGTGCCACTGTGTTTCCTTCACCAGGATGTGAAACAGTGACGCTCTGAGCCTCAGCGGTGCTTTAAGCCAGAACACACAGCAGCAACACGTCTGTGTGTGAATCGGGTCATAAAGGGTCATGACCTCTGACCTGTAAGCCTTTTTGATGCGCTCTGCTATCGTGTCGCCGATCTTGTTGTAAACCAGCTTGTTTTCTGCGCAGCTGATGAAAAACTGATTCTGGAGGAACAGAAAAGGGAAACGGATCAGAAAACGTTCAGATCATCACAACCTGCATCGTTTATCAGAAATAATGAAGAAAAGACAGAATTTAAAAGTAAGAATCCACTGCAGGGTTAATCTGAGTTAAACACACAACTCTCCACTAGCTTTAGCATCACAGTCATTAGAAATGTACCTTTATGACCAATCATAAAGGTACAGTTTCTTCCAGTGTTTGGTGGAAAGACAGAAACGATAAGTCCTGTATTAATTTATCGTGTGATTAATTGATTTATAGCTTAATCTAGATTGAAACCCAGATTATGAAATCGTGACACCTGGAAGTTAAAAACCTGCCAACAGATTTCTGCCATGAATCAGGATCTTTACAAGCTGCTGCAGTGATGAATGTCGGCCGATACCTCGATGTAAATGAAGTGCTGGCTGTTCTCGATGGCGTGGACGTACGCGTTGTGGATGGACTCCTCGTGGTATTTGATGCCGGCTGACCAGTCTGAGGCCGAGCGAAGGATCTGAAGAGAGAGAGATTTACTGTAAGCTCATTTTTTTACAGTTAGCATGAAACAAGAGGAAAAACAACCAGTAACTGTAATCATTAATGTCTAGGCCACTGTACACGTTTAATGAAACAAAATCAACTTAATGAGATCACATCATAAAAACTGCATGCTAACCTGAACTTTAGCGGTGGTGCAGTTGGGGACTTGGTATCGAAGCTCCCCGGCCGTCAGGTGCGACTTGGGCAGCAGGTATGGAAACGACAGAGAGCGATACTTTGGCTTCACCAGCTGGCAAAGAGGAGAAACCAGGACCATAAAGACAAATACAGCACGGCTGCATCCAAATGTGTTTAAATTTAGCATCAAAGTCAATGACATTAAAACTCTCAATGCTAATGCTAACAGCGCTAACCTTGGTGAAGTTCCACCGCTGGATGAAATGTCGAGCCACGTCTCGCGCCGCCTTCCCATGGACGACTGACGCGATGTCGTGCCAAGGCATTCTGGGAGTTTTATGTCTGTCTATGAAATCTAAAACAGACAGAAATGGGAAAGTAAGTGAAATGTAGAAGATGAATCCTGTTGGAACGGAGATCAGAGGAAGCGAACCATCGAACGGTTTGTCCAGCTGAATCCAGTCCTTGTGCACAAAGTTGCAGTAATCCTTCCCGTGCCAGAACCTGGTGTCTCCGAACAGATCCCCGACGCCCGTATGAAGACTTCGCACAGAGCGGCTCCCTGAAACAGAGACACACGGACATTTAACCAACAGGTCTGTCTGCCAGAAACAATAAAAAAATACAAAGTCACCGGATGGTTCATTAGCTTTTTCAGAAACAAGCGTAAAGAAAAAACTAAACCATTCAATAGCAACCTATGAGTTATTCTGTCTGTGTGCAAATAAAACAAACATCAAACCAGAAAAACCAACTTCAAAAACTCCAAGCCTGGAAATTTCATGTTCCAGAATATTGAATTTCTAAGATGGTGAAGTTCTGCGAAAACAAATATTAGGCAGAAAACAAACAACAAAAGACTAAATGTTGATTTAAAATCCGGTTTCACAATGAAAATTATATTAAAAATTAGCAGAAATGTAATAAGCTAAGCTCCGTTTGTCCCTGGTGACTAAAGCTTGTAATCGTCTTCATGTTCAGAGTTTCTGCAGCGAGAAAAATTATGTCTGGAGAAACGATTCACCAGGAACATGAAACAGAAGATGGAAGGGAAAACATCACAAAAATCAAACATGCAAAAGCCAACAAACCTGAATGTTTCACCTAATAATGACTTCATGTACGAGACGCACAGTTGTAAAAATAAACCTTGTGTTTTTGGCAGAGGGAAAATAAAACAGAGGTGGGTCACATGACTTGGACTCGAGTCAAACTCGAGTCATTAAAATCAAGACTTCAGACTTGACTTGAAAAAATTCTCAAAGACTTGGACTTGACTGACCTTCACACCAGTGGTTTCTGGATGGTAATGCAGCACATTATTTTGTGTCTTGGTTAGCGATTCTGGCAAGTTTGATTCACGCAACGTGTTTTTATCAATACTGAGATGTGAAATTCGCTGTAGATTTAACCCCACTTGGACTGAAAAAAAAAAAAAAACGACTCGAAATGACTTGAAATTCCAAGCTCCCGTCTTGAAACTTGACTCAACTTTTGCCTAACTTGAGACTTGACTTGACCGTCTTTACTTGAGACTTGACTCGGACTTGAGGACAAGTCCGAGTCAAGCATAAGCTGTGTGAATCTCAAGAATAAATAAACTTCGATAGCAATTTGACCATTCAAAGGGCTTTACACTACAGCCGTTTTTTGTCTCTTCTTTTTTCCCCCCATTATTTTTAAATCCTGTTTTGAGGCTTGCAAAACAGTGACTTGGTCCCACCTCTGAAATAAAATAACCACTTACCTTCTGAAATAAACATTTCTGCATTTATTCAGCTAAATAAACACAAACAGGAGAATCTTAACTTTTTCTTATTGGTACTGATAAACTAACAGGTTATTAGGAACTTTTTATATGGTTGATCTTCCACATCTGTATTTGTTCCAGGTGAACCAGTAAAAATAATTTCTAACATCTTCAGCTGAGAACAGAGGTGGCAAAAAAATAGAATCAAGTAAAAGTAAAAAATATCCGTTCAAGAAATGACTCAAGTAAAAAAGTATTTGGTAAAAAGTCGACTCAAGTACTGAGGAACAGATCAGATTACCAATCATTTACATACATAAACTATAAAATTATAATGTTGAATTCACTCCATTATAATTTTATTTACCTGAAAAAGAGACAAACAGTTTCTGTGACATCATAAAAACCACCACAGATTCTCTGTTTTTAAAAACAAAGATCAACCTTTGACCCAGAGGACCAAAGGTTGTCGAGTAAAGGTCAAATCCACAGCAGTGCATGCTGGGAAACGGGTCTGGTGGCCGTCGTGCCGGGACTCACCGGCCTGGGCGAGCGGCAGCGGCGCCGCCGCCCGCAGCTCCAGCAGCCGGCCGGGAATCAGAGTCTGCTGGCTGTTGATGCTGGACGACCAACCTGAACAGACCGGCCGCAGCCGCAACGTCAGCAACCAGCAACGCAACGCAGCAACATCCTACCAACTCTATATTCCTACATCAGTGGAGTCCAAACTTTTTATCCTTTGGGCCAAAAACATTTCAGTTTTTAATTGAAACTGAAACATTTATTTTTTAAGACATTTGTGTCTTTATTGAATATCTCATCTATAAAAATCTCAAATTAATCGTGAATTCACTCCTGTGGACCAAACAAAATCATCCGGAGAGCCGAAAATGGCCCTCGGACCTCACATTGGACAACCATTCCTCTGAAATGGTCGGGTACCGATCTTTTTATTTTATTTACCTGATTTGGGGGGGAAAGTCCAAAAAACATTTCTGAAAGACTTAAGTCTAGAAAATGACTAAAACCTTTTTTTATTAAAAAGTTATGAGTTTATTTACTTCAACGGAAAAAATGAATAAAATGGATCAAATGTTTTAGTTAAACAAAAATAATTCATCAGTTCTAAAACTTAAACTAAATCTTAAACTTTTCTCACATTAAAGTTTTCCAGCACTTTGGAGATAAAAGCAATAAAAATGAACAAAAAAGTTTTAATTCACCCTTACATTATATAATTTATTATTAATTTATTACTGACATTAAAAATGTCTACACTTTAGGTCAGTGGTCCCCCAACTTTTTCCTGTGAGGGCCACATAACTTTTCCCTTTTCCGGTGGGGGACCGGAAATTATTGAGAGGGGGGGCGGGGGGGTTCGTTTCTACCCAGAAAGCACAGGGGCAAAACCCATGAGTGAAACGGTCACTGGGACTGACTAGTATATATTCCAATGAGGGAAAGTAACTTTAACATATTAATTTCTCATATATTAACATAAAGGCTCGTTTTGAAGTATAAGCTGCTACTTACAGGCATCGCTTCCTGGAATGCGGCGTTCATAACAGACACGTGTTCATCTGCTCTACCGTTAGCAAACAACCTACTGATTAAATAACATAAAAGTCAAGCAGTTCCCTAAAAGTCCAACAGATGGCAGCAATGCGCCCCACAATTTACAGGACACACTTCCTGCTAAAGAGCCCCCTGGTGGTTGAAGAAAAATCCACATA
>NW_015115523.1:45683-50265 GCF_001443285.1 Poecilia latipinna
GGTTAAAGTTGCTTCGTAAGCCATTGTTGTTTCTTGTGCGTCAGATTTACAGGCGTACCAGAAACAACTGAATTAAAAGGTTCCACTCAGAACCTCCATTTAAAGAACAAAACAATAATTAATTGCATTAAAATTTTTAACACATGAAAATCAACATGATTAATGAATCAAGGCTGAGAGTGTTAAAGGTCTGGTGCTTTTATTTTTATGAAGTTTATGTAAATATCTGGTTTAAAATTCTGTTTTCAACTTGTTGGTCATGTGAAGGAACATTAGGCTTTAACTGACCAACACACACACACACACACACACACACACACACACACACACACAGCCGGTGTAGAGTTGCCCTCAGGTGGACAGGTGATGAGCCGCTGAGTGTCACTTTCCCTCTTTGTGTCGGGTTACAGCAGAAAGAATCTCCACTGACTAGATGCATCCTTTAAACCAACATTAACTTTTATCTCTGCATGTTAAAAACAGAAAATAAAACCTCTGAAATATTTCTACAGTTTTATTTTTACTTTTCTACGGAAATGGACTCGGCTTCAGATCTAAAACTGGGACGAATTCCTGAAAAATGCAGAACCTGAAGGTGAAAACAGACTCTGCCAGCTGGACCAGGTCTCGTCTAGACTTCTCCTCACCGACAAACTGCATCAGTTTACAGCAGACAGACTCTCCTCCAGTCCATCAAACACAGATAAGGAATGAATCCAGTGGATTTATCTGAGATCCACGTAAACAGTAACGAACCAAAGTCCGAATCCATGCAGTCAGAATTGATCATAATCCTTTAAACGATAATAAAAATAAATCTGAATTGTTTTTACAGTGAAAGCTGGTTGTCACGGTTACCATTTGGCAGGGATGTTCTCCTCCTGCCTGGCGAAGGATCCGAAGCGGTGGTCTGTGAGGAAGGCGGCGCCGTGCTTCTGGGAGAAGGCTTCGATGGCCTGGCCCCACCAGCGGGCGTGTCTGTAGCTGGAGCACTTCAGCACCAACGACCTGAACAGAACCGCACAGAACCGGCTCTGTTCAGAAACAAACAGAACCGGGCCAACTCGAAACCGACAGGGCATCGTGATATGAACGGTTCCTTTGTTTTAAATCACAGATTTGATTTGTTTTCTGGTGCGTTTCAATCAAGACAAAAAAAAAGAAAAACATATTTAGCTATTTTTTTCTTAGCTCAATAGTAGCTGTGTTGCTGTCAACAATTTTTTTATTTTATGCATTTTGTAATATCGCATTAGGAAAGAATTTAATTTAAGAATTTAAATTCTTAAATTACCTTCAGTCCGTGTAAAAATGCTCTATATATCAATTATGACAAAAAAATGTTAACGCTCCCTTAAGGTTACTGGCTTTTCCGGGAACAAAAGTAAAGGGGCAGTTTGTGTGTTTTTCAGGCACATGGTCCCATTGTTTAGCATAATCAAGTAACTATGTTACCTTCAGTCGGTGTAAAAATGCTCTAAGTGTCACTTTAAAAAATGTTACTTCCTAATTCAACTCCTTGAAATTGAGCCTCTGTCTCTTTAAGAAACTCTGCCTCTTTCTGAAGCTCCGCCTACAGGAAGTCATCACAACATGGCTCCTCCATTAACCTTTCAGCTGACTAGTCTCAAAGAGCCGGGTGGAGGAGGAGATGCGTCCTGAAGGCGGGGCTAGGTCCACCCAGACGTTTTGCACAGCTGAATGGTTGCCATGGAGATTAAAGCAGAAGTTCAGGCATGTTTATGATGAAGGAATAACATTATAACATGATAAAGCTTGAAAAAGTCAATTTTACATAATACCACCCCTTTAACTAGCTAAACAGGAGACGGAAACAAATTTGTCGAATAAGTCCTGACGTAGTTAACTTCCTGTGCCTTACCAGAGGCACCAACTCAGAGGATTCCCTCCATTTATCTGCGATGTTTGGTCCATGCTAGTTTGTAAACTCTGCCTCTTGTTTGTTACATCAATGTGTGGAGCCAACATCTGAGGAAATTACACTCGTTTTGCTCCAAACCAGGAGAAAAAAGGATTTAAAAGAAAAAGTTGAGGAACCTGGACAGGCTGTTGATGCGGAGGCCATGTTTGGTTTCTGTCTCTTTGGAGTCCAGCTTGACGCTGAACTCTTTGTCGAACAGCATGACGAAGGAGATGGCACCGGAGTCTGGCTTCATGTACATCAGGAAGGAGTCTTTCACCACCAGCCAGCTGCACACAGAAACATCATGCTAACACGCAACGTCAGGAACAAACGCCACGTTCTCCTCTGATCCATGGAAATATTAACAGCTAAAATCAGATGAGGCAAATAAAACTCATTATGATCCATTTTTAGCACAGGAAAATGTGTATTTTGTCCAAACTTCACTATTGTGCGTGAGCGAATGTGTGTGAATGAGGTGGGACTAAGAACGCAGCCCTGAGGCGCTCCACTGTGGATCCACTCTGACTTATTATGGTCTGTTGTGAACCAGCTTGTTTCTGGTGTTAGCTTAGCAGCTGGCTAACAGTCATTTACCACTTCATGAGGGATTATTGTATGAAGCAGAACTGAAAGCTGAAGCTCAAATATGCAAAGTCGACCTTTATGTCACAGCTTTTAATAATCTCCAGGCATCCAGTCATTATAGAGTCTTTAACTCTTCAAAATGTGTCTTTAGTTCATTTTTTCTAGTGGAAAGTTATTTTCCAACACCTTGCAGGATCCTAGCATGTCAGACTTTTTTCTGCTTGTATAAAAACAAGCTGCACCTGTGGTGCCATTATTACACCTGGAGCCGTTTATTACTGTTTGTCATCTGCAGCTCTGGTTACTGAATACAATCAGTTTCTGTGTGAACAGGAAACACAAACAACAAGCTGGAAGGACTGAAGAGGAGATCAGCTGAGACGGATCGACTCAGGCTCGTTAAGTAATCTGCAGTTATTTAAATCGGTTCTGTGTGGTTCTGGTTCTGTGTGGTTCTGGTTCTGTGTGGTTCTGGTCCTGTGTGGTTCTGGTCCTGTGTGGTTCTGGTCCTGTGTGGTTCTGACCGTTTGGACCAGTGGTAGCAGATTTTGCTTCGCCCGCAGCAGTTCAGGCCGGGGAAACGATGACCCCCAGAACGCTTCAGCACCATTCCTTCCCTGAAGAATCAGAAAACAAAACTTCTTAAAAATAATTCAATATGTTTAGATTTAATTATTTTAATTAATTTTCAACGTTCATTGTCTTCACTAGCTAAGTCCAAGTGAATTCATCGGATTAATTTGTTTTTTTTAAAAGTGGGAAATAAGCAGCAAATGAACCAAACTAAACTAAAAATCCAGACACTTCTTCATGAAATCATAAATCTGGGTTTTCACTCTGGCTGCAGATAAAACTTTGGATTTGGAGTTTAAATTCACAAAACCTGAATTTAAACTCTGACCTGCTGATTTCCAGCTGATCAGATCAGCAGGTGAATCACTATTAGCTTTAAAATCTAAATATCTTCACATGAATCTGAACTTCAGGGGAAGTGAAACTTTTAGATTTTACTGAAAAACCAAACAGGAAACATGGAGGAAAAGTTTATTCTCCTATTAAAAAATAAATATGTTGAAACAGTTTTTCTAAAGTGATCAATAATAAAGGAACGACTCACAAATGAGTCATTTTACAAACTTTTCACTTCTATTGTTAAGTTACTGTTTTTTAAATCAATAAAACAAAGTGTTAAGGTAATGTTAGCATTATTTAAATAAGATATTTTAGTTAGAAATGTAAAATTACAACCTAATAACTGTTTTTAAACAGTTTTAAATGTCTTTTAAAACAGTAAACTTACAATCCTTTGGGACCTAAATCATGAATGAAGGAAAGCTGGCTGACGTCAATGAACTCCATCTGAAAAAAGAACAAAAACTAATTAATTTAACCTCCGACTTAAAGAAATGTTTTACTCCAAGCAGCACATAGTGGAAATCTAAAACCTGCAACAAAATATTTCGACCAGGAAACTGAAGAACGTATCGAAAGCTTAATGAGATCTAAGGCAGCAGAATAAAACATTATTTAACTCAGAGTTTCTGCAGATCTGCTCAGAGAGTTAAATCTGACAGCAAGAGACATTTTCACCACAGATGTAACCTGAAGCTGTAAAACCTTTAGTAAACCCTCGGCGTACCGTGGCGTGGCAGCTCCTGTACATCGGCATCTGCAGCAGGTTGTTCAAGTAATCCTCCAGTTGTTTCTGAAACAAAAGCACCAATCAATAAAAGCTCAATATGCCGCCGATCGGATGAAATCAGAGCTGGGAGGAAAACCTTGCGGCTGGAAACTCCTCCGCTTTGGTTCTTCGCTTCTTCTCTGGGCAGAACGGGGATCTCAGCCTTCTCCATCTTCATCGTCGCTCTCCTCCTGATCGAAGTCCTGAGGAAACAAAAGAATCACATCAGCTGGTTGCTGGTTGCCATGTTTCCACCAGCAGGTTGCTGGTCGCCATGTTTCCAGCAGCAGGTTGCTGGTTGCCATGTTTCCAGCAGCAGGTTGCTGGTTGCCATGTTTCCAGCAGCAGGTTGCTGGTTGCCATGTTTCCAGCAGCAGGTTGCTATTTGC
>NW_015115523.1:54269-74277 GCF_001443285.1 Poecilia latipinna
TTCCAGCAGCAGGTTGCCATGTTTCCAGCAGCAGGTTGCCATGTTTCCAGCAGCAGGTTGCCATGTTTCCAGCAGCAGGTTGCCATGTTTCCAGCAGCAGGTTGCCATGTTTCCAGCAGCCTTACCCTCGTGACGGCAGGTGCAGCCTCCTCAGCGCCTTGTAGGCCCTCAGGTCCCGGTGCAGCTCCACGAAGTGTTTCTCCTTCTTCTTCACCTCCCAGGTGAACTCTCCGTGTTTCAGCTCGATCCGGTACATGGCCGGCGTCGCCTGCAACAACATGGACCCGGTCAGTTCACCGCATTTCTGAAGCTGCTTCGGAAACTTGGCCAAACATTTCACCATCAATCTGCTCCTTAAGGGAAAACGACATGATTTAACACCGACTGAAACATTAAAGCAGCCAGAATGTTTTGGTTTACTGTTTGTAGATTAAATCATTTTTTCTTTGAAAATAATTTTATTAAAAATAACTTTTTCACGTTTCTAAGGCTCCATTGGGCTCTTCACTCACCCTGTGTGCCTCTTGCTGCTGGCACAGATTCCCCAAAGTGTGGCACGGGGGCCATTTGTGGCCCTTAGAATAATTCTGAGTGGCCCCCAAATGCAGTTCAATAATACAGCTACAAATCTGACCTTCAGTGGGAACTTTTCATCTTTTTAGGACGAGACGTTCAGTGACAAATTTAATTCTCCTTTAATAGAAAGTGTTTTCACCAAGAACTTTTATTTTGTTAGCTGTGTTTTCACACCAGCAACTTAAAGTCTTTTATTCTCATTTAACATTTATTCTCCTAAACTTGGTGAATGGATGTTTTGTGAAGAGTTTTCCTTTTTGTTGCTGGAAATAGACTAAAAGGTTTTATAGACCAATTAAACAAAAAAAAAAAAACTAAAAAGTTTGGAAACTATTTTATTAAGACAAAAAAGCTGCACAATAAAATTATTTTGCGTTTCAAGTGAGAAAAACAAAATGGCCCCTGAGGATTTTCAGATTTAGGATTCATGTTGCCAACAGTTCGGGCCCCTGAGTCCTCAGCAGTTATTAACAGTTATTAAAGCCAAAACATGTCATTTGTTGCAGAAGAAGTGAAAAGTGAAACGGGCACCTTGTTGACGCTCCTCTGGACGGTGTTGTTGAAGCGATCCTGATTCGACGTGTATCGCTCCACCTCCAAGATTTTGGCGGTGATGGGAGAGGAAAGGAAGACCATGGCGTCGGACTCCTTGAAACCCACCAGACTGTAAATCGCAGTGAAGGGCAACCGGTCGCCTGCGAGGACAACAGCCAGCGTGACAAACCGGCAGGAAACAGAAGGAAATGAACGCGAAGCGAAGGCGGCTACCGGCTTCCGTTGTGGGGAATTCGCCGTCGCCGACGTCGAGGTCTTTAGTGTCCAGCTGCTCCATGATGGAGGTCATGTCGCTGGCCACCAGGTGTAAGGTGCTAGAGGTCGGCTCGGACTGCCGCAGCATGGCTAACACTTCGTCTGGAGCCCAGGGCTCACCTGGAGAGACAGGTAACAGCAGAAGGGTTTGTTTCAGTCAACCAGAGAAAAACACCAAAACCTAAAAGCTCATTATAGTGAACCTGTGGAAGAGCAATCACTGTTAGCAGCTGAAATATACAAATATTTCAGCTAATATCCCGTCTAAAACACTTAGAGCCGAATATTTTAATGGTTTAAAAAAGTAACGATTATCTAGTTATTGATTAATCTGTCGATTCTTCCGATTAATCAGATAAAAAAAAATCTGTACATTCTGCTTGTTTCTAATTTAAGCCTTTTTTATACAATATTACAAATACATTAAACAAATAATTAAATTCATTTTTAAATAAGAAAGTAAACATTTTATTGCCTGAAACGCAACTGAACTCTTGATCATTTGTAATAAAATAAAATAAATCCTTCTACCATCAACATGTGAAAAGCTTTTCTGCTGGACTGAACATCAGTGCAGAGTAAGGCTGATCTGGGGATTATTTCTGGATTAACAGATTAATAACTAGACAGCAAAAGGAGATTTTTAAAGAACTGGAACCAGGTGAAACTGAAACTCCCACTAAAGGAGAATCTGACTGCACTGCATTCACATCAAATTAAAAATGTTGGTAAGAGAAATAAAAACACATTTAAAGTGGCACCTTGAGTCTGAAAACATGAATCTACAAACCAACCAGCAGAAAAAAACCAGTTCAATCCTGTTAGAAACCAAAACATTTAAACTTTGCTTAAACTACTTTATTCATAAAGCACTTTAAAAACAACGATAATCAACAAACATTAAAAATATGAAAAAACAAAAAGAAAAATCAAAACTAAATGAAACTTTTCAACAACTGAACCTCCAGATGGTCTGGATGAAACCGTGTTAAACGGCGACGACAGGCGCTTAAATTCTGCAACAAAAGTATGTTTCCATCTTTTTTTTCCAAAATCTCTCTCTTTTTTACTGTTAATTCAATGCCACATGCTGTTTTATTCTGTTTTTTAATTATGTAAAGCACCTTGAAATGCCTTTCTGCTGAAATGTGCAATACAGATAAAATTTGATTGATGTGAAACAGGGTGAATGGAAATCTGCTGCTGATCAGCAGAGGATCAGTTTATGATTTTCAACATGAAAATCTAATTAAAAGGATAAAGTTGTAGTTTTTAAATATTGTCCGACTTGTTTAAAGAGTAATTTATCTGCTAATATCTGCTGAGCTGCTGTTTTCTCTCCGTTTGTGTTTCTGGGTCAGTTTCAGTGAAAATCCCTCGACTCGATCCTCTTCATTCATGACTGAGCTCAGCCGCCGTTTGACCCGGTTTCTTCTTCCTCCATAAAACTCCCACGTGTTCCTACAGGAATACGCTCAGACATGAATCCGTGTTTCGCTGCTAATCCTGGATGTCTGGATTAGCGTCGCATCGGATCCGATCCGAGGAGGAAACACGGCAGCAGAGAGAAACGGCTGAAAACCAGAACATCTTCAAGAATAAACCTGTAACATCATTTTGGTTTCCAACAGCTGCCTTTTCTTTCAGCCGTCTGTCATCAAATATTGGCGGAAACATTTGGAAAGCTGTGAATTTAGACTAAAATCATGTCGTTTCTCTGCAGTTATACAAACATTTTTCACGTAAGTTGCCATGGAAACCAACCCGCTTCACTGCAAAAACACAAAATCTTATAAAGTTTTTGAGTTTAGTTTTTAGTGCAAATATCTAGAACAGCTGAAATAAAACAAAACTCAAAAATAACTTTTCAGCAACTTTCAGTTAACTTCTTCATATTGATGAGAAAATATTAAGATTATTTCACTTATAATGACATTTTTCACATTTTAATTGAATTAATCTGCCAATGAAATAAATATTTTTTTCATCAATATTCAGGAAGTGTTGACTTAAAACAAGATTCTTTGCTGAAAAATTACTTATACGTCAGTTTTGTCTTATTTCATGTGTTTTAACAAATCTGTTCAAGAATCTAGACCAAAAATACTTGATAAGACGTTAAACTTGTGCTTTGGAAAGGAAAGCGACCTTCCCCTTAAATCATAAACCGAAATCTTTTGGTTCAGTTTGATCAGCATCACCTGGCCGTCAATAAACTAATTATGATGTTTTTAAATAAGAAACACAAAATCGCAGGTGAATAAGTTAGTTCA
Source organism: Poecilia latipinna (assembly GCF_001443285.1). Taxonomy (NCBI): domain Eukaryota; kingdom Metazoa; phylum Chordata; class Actinopteri; order Cyprinodontiformes; family Poeciliidae; genus Poecilia; species Poecilia latipinna. The sequence continues at coordinate 57,929 of NW_015115523.1, forward strand.
CCTGATAAGCCATTAAAAACATGCAGTGCCTTCGTGCTCCTGCCACTTCCTGTCGTCTTCTTCAGCGTTTTCGCCAGTAGTAACGTTTGGTTACTGATCACATGAAAAAAGGCCACCATGTTGTTTTGCTTTACCGACTATAAAACAGACAGAAGTTTTAAAATGTGCTCGGCTTGTTTTTTATTCTGGTGGATAAACGGAGCAGTTCAGTGAAAACCTCCTCAGCTTTCTGTAAAAGTCACATTAAAACATCACCGCTGCTCTGCCAACCGGAAGCCAAAATCCTGAAGCTTTATTTGTTTACGATCTAAATGATATTCAAAAGGTTTCACTGGTTCACTTCCCTGTCAGAGACATTTCTGGGCTCCACAGAAAGTGAAATGGTGGTTTCCGTCTGCTTTCACTTCCTCCTGCAAAACGCAGCCGACAAAGACGGAACCGCAGAAACCAGAGAGAAAAGGAGACGCAACGTCTATCAGCAGATCCTCATGCTGGAATATTCCACATGAAATAAAACTAAACTGACTCACAAGTTACTTTACAGCAACATAAAGGAATGTAATTTCTTAATATTGATGAAAAAGTAATATTTATAAGTGAAATAATCTGCCAAGAGATTTTAACTAATGAGACAAAATGTCTCATTCCACTGGTAGATTATTTCTCTTTATAAATAGTATTTTTTCATTAATATTGAGGAATTATTGACTCAAACCAAGTTTCTATGTCTTGCTGAAAAGTTACTTGTAAGTTAGTTTTCTTTTTATTTTATGTTTACTAAGAAATTTGAAACTAAACAAAAATACTTCCAGCATTTAGGTCAGATAAAGTTTCACCAGAACAGAATAAAGGTCAGAACTTCAAACGGGAAGTGAAGGTTGATTTAGTGACAATAAACACATCAACAAGACAAAGTCAGTTACCATAAAATAGATTTAGTCTCAGAATTAAATTAGGATATAAAACATGGAGTCTGTCACTGTTAGACCTGTTATGATAAATTATGCCAGAAGTTATCAAATTAAATGATAATATTGTTGCTTTTAGACCATTTATATTGATAAAGGCACAATAATAAAGCAAGAATATATTCTCAAATGAACTTTAAAATCTAATGAAAATTTAACCGACTGGAAAACATTTTAAATATTCAGAAAGAATAAATAGAAATAAATAATATGAATTATTAAGTCTCTGTAAACAAAGTTATTCCTCAGAAAGACGTCGAGTTGAAACTGGAAACTTTTATCATCCAGTTTTTGGCCGAAAGAGAAAAATGATAAATTATGAAAATAAATATTACTGAGTTTGTTTTAGTTTATTATGTGATTAGTTGATTTATTGTTTATTGCAACAGGCCTAGTGATTGTGTTCACTTTCCAACAGAAGCTCACAGATTTTATTAACTGTAATTTAAATAAAATTTGATTTGACTGAATGAAAACAGAAAAACACATCTTTGGTGCTCCATACCATAAAAGAAGAAATCGTAAAAGTGAAAACGAATCGGCTTCGATGTTAAATCACAAATTAACAGATTAACCAGTTAATTTTATTTTATTATATTTAGATCTGATTTCATGAACCTCAGCAGCTTTATCAGCGTTGACCGCCTGCTGACGGCCTGAACGGCCACTTTATTAATCCTGATTAATCCAGGCCTGATTAATCCATAATCAGGCCTGGAAAGACGCCGCAGCTCATCTGACGCGTCGCCTAATGGACGCCTTCAGCTGAACGTGTGAAAAATGTCCAGAGAACCTGGAATCACAAGTTTCTGTCTGAACCGAATCAACGCTCAGCTCTCAACAGGTTTGATTCCAAACATTTTTCTTGGATCTGATTAGCAGCTAAATTTGGCCGCTAATCTAGAGGAGATGGAGCACAAAAAGAAAAGAATGTGTGTTTGGTGGATTACTTTTTGTAACAATGCTTCTTGGTAATAGATATTATATAAAATCTGTTTATTTTCCTTTAAATTGTGCCTCATTTGTTACAGAGTTAGCAGGTCTGCAGCAGAGCTGATCTTCTCTGCTAACGCCGTGCGACTGATTCTGCTTCGTACTTCAATATTCAGTTCAGTATTTGTGAATTTTTCTGTGGGACACGACTACAAATTATTTGTGATGATTTTTGTAAATATATCAGCTTTTTTGTAAATACAATGTGGCTTATATTGGCTGGCGTTTGCAAAGCAGCCAATCCAGGCGCTGATTGGCTGAAGCCCAAGATGCTAGCTTCTGCGTTAGCGCCAAGACGGTTTCACTGTGCGTATTAATGCATATTAGGACATATCTGGTTTTTAAAGTATTATAATAGGCAGTTATCGGCATTTTTAGAAGGAAATCTAAAGTATTTGAGCTTTGGTAGTTCTTCTTCTATGGTTATATTTTAGTGCCACTTCTGGTGGAGAAAATAGTTTATAATGGAGAGAAGAAAAGTAAAAAAAAATATCCAGATATTTGACCTACAGTCTCATCATGAGAACAATACCAAGGTATTACAATCGACTTTTCCAAAGGATATAAGCAGTGAATGCTAAGCTAACGTTTAGCATGGTGTCTTATGCTAGGCCTGAGCCACCACAGCATCACTCTGCCTCCACCAAAAGATGATTCCTGCAGTTTTCTGTGTATACATGTAAAATATTCTAACATCACCTCAGCAAACTCTGATAACTGTCATGCAAATCGATCCGGTGCTTTGGGTCCGGCGGGTCGCCACAACCTGCTGCTGGGACGCGTTCAGAGAGAGCTGAGTGTTTGTAGTATGCAAAGCATGCAGAGCAAACATCCTGAGCGGCTCGATTCTCTGCTGGAAACAGAGAATCATTGTTAACCCGAGGAAGACGTGAGTCTGGTTGAACCGGCGGCGCAGAAAGTCACGACTCCAAGTTCAACCACAAGTCAAGGTCTGAGCCGCCCCTGAACGCCTCATCTACCTTCACATTTTTACCTAAATCAACCTGTTCTTTCATCAAAACATCAGCAAAAACATCCAAACTGACACAGTTATGTTTCTACTTTATCCTCATTCAGTTGCATGAGGTCCAGCAGAAACTCCGGCTTTTCAGCTCCAGTCAACAAGAAACGGGTCAGACGAGTGAAACGCGTGTTGAGGCCTGAAATAGAAGATCTTTGTTTTTAAGTTATGACTAAAAGCAAACAGAGGAGCTCCGAGATTTATCAGAAAATACATTTAAACCAGAGCTGAACTGGGCAGACTGGGAGTGGCTCAGCGTACAGAAACAAAAAACTTTTAGGACAAATTTGTTCAAACTTCTCAGTGGGTTTTCTTTTTTACTACTAAATTAATGTAAGATTGCTATTTTTTCCATCAGCAATGTCATAAAACTACAAATAAAAGATATATAAAACTCATGAAATTATTTATTTTTGTTAATTCTGTGAAATTAAATCAACAAATTCAGATTTTGGTAATAAAATAAAATATGTAAAAATGTAAATGTAAAAACAGTCAGATTTGCTACTTTTAAGAAAAATCTACTTTCCATTTTTTAGAATTAATTTAAAAGAAGTAGGCCATATTTTGGTTATTTTAATGATATATTTTTGCCATCTTCAACGGATGCACACGTTCAAGTCTTTATTTTAGAAAATATCATTGAATGTTTTTGGTCTCATTTCCCATAAACTTAAAATAGAAACAAAATAAAACAAAATCAAACATTTTCCATCTAAAGAAAATGTGATTTTTCTTCTTTTTTTAACTGAATGCTTTAAGATTCCTGTTTATCTTTTTAATTTTCATTATTTTGTCATTAATTTTACTTTGTTGCATCATCCAGGCAGAAGCTCATCCAGTTTTTAAAAATTTACAGCGATTCCAGTTCCATCAAGTCTGAGAAATTTCGAGGTTTTTCACCAACATTGCTTCATTTTTATAAGAAAAAAATCTAAATAGACATTCAGTCACTTTTCTGCAAACATCTTGGAAAATTAGAAGTTAAATCATTTTTATTTTTGCAGATTGCATCATAAAATCAGATCCCATTTGTTTTTTACATCTGTCCAGGTTTAATTTTTCTTTCCAGCCTGGTGTCTTGCCGTCCTGCAGTTTGTCTGGTGACCAAAACTGTACTCAGTCCAACTAATACTCATATAAAGTATGCATGACCGTCCTGGGATCTTATTCTTGGATAAATATATAATGTGTTTTACTGCAGTTCCATTAGAATCAGATTTCATACGACGGACAGACCCAATAAGATGAAAAAAGAAGAGCAACAAAACATACCAGATTTTATAAAAAGACGTTAAATTACCAGATTCATTCAAATGATGACAAATATTCAAAACACAAGGTGAGATAACGTTAAATAATAATAATACAAAATCAAAGTGGAAAACTATCAATTATTCTTGTATTTATTCTGATTATTCTTATTCAGATCTTTTTTTACTAATTTTTAGGAGAAATTTCCAGATTTTATTTCACTGATTTGAATGTGACATCATGTGACCTCAGTGTCACATGACCTGTGTGTGTTGGGAACCACAGCAGTGCAACACAGGCTGTAGAAAGTATCAACCAGAACCAGAACCAGAACCAGGTGAACTTTCACCTCAACACGCCGCGCTCATTAACGATGTGGACCTCAAGTCCGAACCTGGCGGAGACAACAATAAATCAAAATTCTTTAAAATTTATCACAGTAAATGATAAACGATATGATAAATGATCACCTCTAAACAGAAGCAGAGTTACGTTTTATTCAAGTAAGAGTTTAAATACGTCACAATAAAATTACTCAAGTAAAAAGCACCGCGTAGTACAGATACGCCTAAAAGTGTATTTTTTTCAAAAAAGTAAATATAACTACCATACTCTGCCCCAGTCAGGGTCAGAGAACAGCAGGAGCTTTCAGTTTTTACAGAGTATGTAAACATCTGGACTCAAACGTCTCTAAATGCGTCTGCAGGTTGGATTCCTGAACTCTGCAAATATTCCCTTTGGCTCCAAACGTCTGGAGGCTACGGCTCCAAACATCCGTCCCACCTAAACCTTCTGCTCCAAGATAATCTTCATCTGAGCTTCAATCCAGATTAAAGCAGAAACACCTCGACTCTCCAGCATCTGAAGCCACTGATGCTGCGGTTGGTGCCGTTGCCTCCGGGCCACTGAGCACTCTCTGTAATTGGGTACATGGTGGACTATTACCCCCCTCACACACACCGTCACTCACCAGGCTAACCAAACACACACACACCGCTAATCTGCCAAAACTAACGTTGAGACGAACCAAGAGCCTTCAGGAACCAGAGACAGGAAGCTGGAAGGAAAACCTGAGCAGATTGAGCTGCAGCTGTGGCTGAATTATGAGGGAGGAGACGTTTCTCTGAAGCATAATTACTGCTGCTGACATTTCACCAGAACTCCAGCTGACTCATTTCTATCAGAACCGAAGAATTAAAGTTTAATCACCTCCATAAAAACACAGATGAGAAAAACTGCAGACAGATTTTGAGATCTGCAAAATCAGTTTTATCTGTAGTTGGTTGTTTGGTTTCCATGTTGATGATTATTTGCATGATGGACGAACCTGCTCACATTTATTTTTAAATATGTTAGAAATTTACCTGGCTGACATTTTACTTATTCACATATAACAAACTAGACTGAATGACAGCATGTTTTTAATTCATCTTAGTGAAACTAAAAACCCTTTGAGTGAATCAGGATGTTTGCACAGGAATCAAAACGTTTCAGAAACAAAGAAGGAGATGTTTTTTCTGCAGGCCTGAACAATCCCGCCTCAGCAGAGATTAATCCTCAATCAGCCCGTTTTAGGAAACTTTATGAAAAACAAACCGAGAGAAAACAGAACCGTCAGATCCAAACACAACACTGACCTGAACCCGCACACCCTGAGGGACGCCGAGCATCTTCACAGGGATAAAACGTCCTCTGGTCACCTGCTCAGGTCTGCAGCTTCACCTTTAACCTCTGCACACACCGACACACACACCGCTACACACACACCGACACACACACCGCTACACACACACCGCCACCCAGCCCCTCCAGCTGCCGGTCACAAGGCTGAGAGCCGCAGCTGAAACTGCAGCAGAGACGCTCACACCGGACAGCAGGACTCCAGGGGGCGGGGCTTACTGACCAACCGGCTGTGATTGGCTAGAGGAGCCAGACATCAGCCAATGAGAGGAGAGGGAGGAGCTTTCAGCGTTAAAGCTGCAGAAACATTCAGAGAATCTGATTTTAAATCCGTTTAAATATTTACACATTAAAAAAAGAGTCGCAATATACAAACTATTAAACCCAAGATAAATTAATAATTCTGATTATTAATATTTTTAAAGGGCAATAATTCATTTTTATTTACGATAGGGATGGACAATAAATCAATAACATATCACAACGGTGATCAATTTCAATAGATATCACATCTAATAGAATATTCAATATATAGAATATGAACTGAACCGCACAGCATTCTGGGAGATGTAGGCGTCCACAGTCCACGTTCCTACAGAAATGCCACGTTGAGTTAAAATGTTTATTTATTCAATAATCTGGCAGCAAAAAGATTTTTAGTTTTTGATTCAAATCTGATTCCTTCACCAGAGTCAGGTGGTTGTTCAATAATTGAATCATTTTTTCCCGTTGAGTATTAATTACTCAATCATTTCATAATCACAATAAAATACTTTAACATTTTTTAATTCTGCATGTAAAAATTAACCAAAGTATTGGTTAATTAGTAGTTAGAGTGTTAAATCTTGACTATTTAAGTTATAAATGTATTTAAGTTACAAAAACCATCAAACACACTCTAAAAACTAATTAAAACCAACTAATTAGACAAAAAGTCACAATAAAACTAAACTACAATGAAAAACCCAAAAATGCCAAATGCATTTGGCATTTTGGTCATTTCTATAAATGACCAAAATGGAAACTAAAAATAATTTCAGAGTCGTTTCAGAAGTATAACCAGTGAATCGTTTTATTGTGTGAGCTTTACCTCCAGAGACCGGCTCTGCCCCACCACACCCAGCCAGACACGCCTACCATAACCTGCTGAGCCCTGAGATCCGCTTCTGCTGCCAACATATTCAGACAAGAAGTCAGAACATGTTTCCTTCATGCAATCCGTCATAAACGTCACGGCGGTTATTGAGTCGACTGGTCGAGTAAAACGAGTTTCAATGGTCTGGCTTCAAAATGTGTTGATTCTTGTGGTTTTAAAAAACAAATATCTGAACAATGGGGAAACATTTTTGTATTTTTAGATGTTTTAGTTGATTAGTTTGTCGGCTGCTGTTAAACGTTCATTAAAACATCGATGTTAAGGTCTGAGTTTCCTGATCTTTGACCAAAGAGTTTCACCCAAACATGCAAACAGAAACTCACACCGACATGCTAAACAAGCTCTGCATCGGTGGCAACGCGACTCGACATGGAGGGAAACTTTGCAGCTTTCAGCTTCTATCCACCACAAATCTGGAACAAACCTCCAGAAAACTGAAAAACAGCCGAAACACTGAGTTCCTTTGAATCGAGGCTAAAACGCGAATGTTTAGAGTTTAGTTTGGACCATAAGAAAAGAAACATTGACCAACATATTTGATGTGTATCGATGATTTTGATGATGTAATGTTCGTCTCTGGTTCCTCATTGACTGCATGTTTTTATTTTTGTTTTTATGATTTAAAGCAATTTGAACGGCCTTGTTGATTAAATCTGCTACATACATAAACTGGGTTTACTGGGTTTGTTGGGTTTACTGGGTTTGCTGGGTTTACTGGGTTTGCTGGGTTTGCTGGGTTTGCTGGGTTTACTGGGTTTGTTGGGTTTGTTGGGTCTGCTGGGTCTGCTGGGTCTACTGGGTTTGCTGGGTTTGCTGGGTTTACTGCGCTGCGTTGCTGTAGGTGAGTCACTTCACACAGAAATACCATTAACATTATGTTCCCATGTGATGGGTGAGCTTCTATCATGTGTCATTCTATAATTACTATTATTTGAGATGACCAACAATTTGAACATTTTGTCTAGATTAGTCACATTAAAACCTGTCATATATATTTTTGTTTAGTTTTATATATATATATATATATATATATATATATATATATATATACACACACACATATATATACATACACACACACTTTAAATGTAATGTATCAAAACCATAGAAAACACTGATTAGGTATATTTGGTTGTTTTATACATCAAGCTAATTTCTCAGTCCAAACACTTGACACTAAAATAAATGTTTCTTTAAGTGTTTACACATTGCCCTGGGTTTTAGCTGTTCTCCAGTCTGGATAAACAGTGAGTTTGTAAACTGGTTGGACTTGTTGGATCTTCTGGAAACTGGAGGGTTGAGCGTTTGCGAGACTCATTGCTGACATTCCAGAGGAGGACCGAAGCATTCGGACTCCCACCCACACTCCAGCAACCGCGGCTAGCACACAGTTTGTGTCTTTATCTGGACGAGGAGGCCACAAAAACTCAACGCAAAGCAACAAAATGAACATTTTCTGACCAAGAAACTGAAGTTTAACCTTCCCAAAGCAGCAAGGAGACACAGAAACAACAACTTTTAATATTTACAAGGCCAAAAAGAAGGTAAAGAAATGTGCAAAATGTTAGGGTGTGGTAGCTGCTAAGCTAACTCCCATTTATAAAATATTATTAATAAGAAAAATGAATGGAAGAATAATGAAGGCCAAAAGTCAAATATTATCATGGTCACATGGTTCTTACAGACAAAGAATGTTGTTATTTTCCTTATTTGGAAATCAGTCAGTGAAAAAGGTTCTGTGATATTTCTGTAACCTTTGTTTGCATATTTGGATTTATCCATTTCATGTCGGTGTTTCTACCAAATTAAACAAGAAACAAAAGTACCACTTCATACATAGATCAAGCAAACACTTTAAATATAAACATGTTTTGGCTTCCAAAAAAATATATTCTTAAGAAAAATAATCTAAGCTAATCCAAAATTGTTATTTAAAATTGTTCAAAATGTCTTTCCAAAAATTTTCCAGTTAGAATTGAGTGCTAAAGTTGGATTTGGATTTTTATTTTTACCATTTCAGACTAAAACAAACAAAGTAGTAGCTGTGTAATGAGCAGGACGCAGGTGAGTCACCAGGTAGGAACAGCAGCCAAACACAGGAATGTGTTAGCATGTGGATGAGCGTGTTCCAGAGGAAAAATGTCTTTCCATTATACTGAGAACATAATGGAGCGATTTCTGTTGAGCAGGGTTTAGTTTAACTTTTAATTTCTTTTAGCTAATCTAGTTATATTAGTTGATAATTATTGTATGAATTACATCAATTTTAACTAAAATAATCAGATTTTAATAGATAACTGCCAAGTTTTTAATACGTCTAAATGTTTATTTTACACATTTGGAGGATCTTATGCTTAGTAAATATAATTTTGTTTTTATTTGTAGTTGATGTAGAGTTTTTACCCAACATATACAGATAAACACTGTAAAAAGCTGTAGCTGCACAGACCTGCAGAAGTTACAGAATCATAAAAAAGTCACTGCACTGTGTAATATGTCTTACTGCTGTGCAAATATGTGGTTGGTGTAATATTATCAAAGCACAAACTCCAAAGATACAGGAACCTCTTTAAAGTATTACTGACAACAAATTAACACTTAAAATAAATAATTTTTAATCAAATAAAACCGTATCTCACATGTGTGCTAAGGCTAATGAGCTTCCCTGACTCATTATGCAGAGATAAAATCATTAAAACCTTTCAACACGTTTACGAACCCAGACACTTAGTCAGGAAAAATATTTATCTGGAAGCTGAAAAACCCTGAAACGCTTCCTGGCCTTTTCCCGTTTTCTTTAATCAACGAAGGAAACTCGTGTTTTCAGGTTGGGTGAAACAATGAGCCCGTCCGTAACTTAGGCTGAGCAAAATGACATCATGTTTTTATCATGGTCTGCTGAGTTTATTCTGCTTTCTGCCGGAAATCTGCTTCATTGTGACTCAGAGAAAAACACAGAAATACAAAACGGGTTTCCAGCAAAAACAGTTTCCTCAAAGAAAGTTACCAGAAGGCAGAAAACACAAAGTTATTGCTTCATACCAGACAAGAAGGCGGAAACTGCGGCGCTGCAGCGCCCCCTGGTGGAGAGCTGGGGCAGCTGCATGTGTGTTTGTGGTGTGATTCTGCAGAGAAGCTGGTCAAATTCACGCGGTTTTAGTTTGTGGTTTCAGTGAACAGGAAGCTGCAAATTTCAACAAACTTACAAACATGTTTAAGCAGCTGCAGAAATACTCACACTGGTTTCTGCGTAGAAAGATTTACTGCTAGGCTCAAATACATTCACACACCGGGAAGGTTCAGTAAAAATATATTCATATTTTCATTATTGCAAATATCTTCTAGGCTTTTGCTTTTCACCTCCTTAAAACTGCAGATCAGCGTTTTACTTTTTGTTTCCACTGCTTGCAATCATCAATCTATGAGATTGGATGAGCTCTGAGCAATCACCCTAATCTTTAGATCTTCTTTATAGGTCAGATTCAAGTCTAAAGCAACTGATTAAATCAGCCTTACTCAACATTTAGATCTGCCGGGGGAAGGAACCATTTTGAGACAGATTTTATATGTTTACAGGCGAATGAATGCAGAAGCAAACAACCAAATCCAAGAGGATGAAATGCAGCAACCAAGGATTTAAAAATGTTTTGATTTTTAAAAAAGTCAGCACAAAAGTTAATGGAAGAATAATTTCATTTTTGCATTCATGTGATTTGTAATCCACGAATCGGTTTGTTTCATTAAATGATAGAAAATCTTTAAGGTATTGATCAGATGTTGACATTTTGAGCTAATTTGCTTGAATTAACATCCCTTTGATTTATCATATTAAAGCTTTAACGTTAAGAAATAATTCAGCAAATTGTGTTTTCAATAAATCAAACCCTAATCTTATTTATTCCACCTAAATTTGTATGATTTTAATCTTCTTGCTTCATTTAGCAAAGAAAAACTACAATAAATCTGTATTTTTCTAGTTAACTGAATTTAAAGATGTGGAGCATCGGGGATTATTTCCACACTGTAAGATGAGTTTGCAGATTTCTGAATATTATTGGCAGTGGATCTGGAGCAGGCCGACACCCTGCGGGCGTGGCGCTGACGTTCTCATGCTTCAGGTGAGCGGCGCACGTTTCCACTCGCCAAGCGGACCGGAAAGACGAGACGAGGTCAACCATCAGCCCAACGAACCCGGTTCCAGTTTCAGAAAAAAATCTGAACAGGAAAATGTTCAAATTTCACTGGAGAAATTAAAACATCCACAGAAACTAAAAACATAAAAATAAAGCTGGGTTCACTTATGAATGTCTGGTAAATTCAGAGATTTTTTGTTTTAGGGCTGAATCTGAACATATTAATGTATTTGCAGACCTCTCAACTTCCCAACCTACAAACGGCAAAATAACTTCATATTTTTACTGTTTTACCTTCAGTACAATGTTAGGTTAATCTCCCTTAGTTTCCCCAAATCCACACAACCAGTTTTGATGCTTGAGAAGCAACAGCTGCAGCCCAACAATCCAGGAAGGTTTGGGCTCCATTTCCACGGCAGAAGAAGAATTAATGAAAGTAGCAGAAGACAACAAAGATGGAGAAGTAGAAATTATTCATGTGAAGCTCAGAGAAATCACTAAAAAACCCAAGAGCTCCAGCTCAGTTAGCAGGTTAAAGGTCAAAGGTCATCTCAGGTCAGCTAGTACAACAGGCTTGTAGAAGTTGAAGTAGTGAACTTTGCTCTGAAATACAAAATGTTCAGCAGGTTTTCTAAGCTGCTTCTGAATGGAGAAGACGACTTCTCTCTTCCAGAGAGCTGAAAAATCAAAGTTCTGCACCGGCCTAATCAAAGTCCAGACCTCCATATTGAAATGCTGAGGGGAAACGTATCTGCAAACAGCAATGAAATGGAGCAACACCTTAAAGATTGTGGGGTGTACTTAGTTTCCCTGACAGCCTCAGTGTGCTGTATCAGTCAGCAGGATGTTTTAATTTCTGGTTCGGCTTCTGATGTTGGTAAAATCGACAGTCAGCTGATGTTGCACTTCCTGCTTCGGGCTCAGCTGCGTTGCGTAATCGCTGAGGGGGCGTGGCCTGATTACGGTAAAGTCATAAAGGTTCCAGTTCAGCCGGACGTGTCTGCATACAGGAAGCACGTGTGTCTTGTTTTCTGTCAGATGATCTTAACCTCCTGCATGACACAAATATGAAGCAGTGCTGACCAGTCAAACCAGTAGCACAACAGACTGGTTATGCGTCTAATTCACTGAGACATGATCGGCATTCGGACTGGAACAGGAGAACCTCAGTTCCCAACCAGAACACACCAGACACGTTCAAGAGAGAATTTTATGTTAAATAATATTAATTTTTACTTTAAAGAGCTGAAGTAAAATAAGTAAAGTCGTTTTAAATTATTAAATTTTGCTTTTTCCAAACCATAAATACCTGATTAGTAGTAAATTTAAACAATCGGAGGGATTTTAACATTCCAGACGGTGGAGACGGTTCTGGGGGAAAGGAAGGTCTGATGAACCTGCTGAATATTTTAGTGTTGATTCGTCCAAAAGTGGATTATTATTCTGTTTCACACATCACAGTCTGGTAGACTCGGTTCTATTAGGGACCAAAACTGCAACATTTGATACATTTTCAGCTGCTGCTGTTCTCTTTCTCACTGCACTGAGTCAAACAATCCAAACTAACTGAAAAACCTGTTCCCCTCCTCACCTGTGGGGGCGCTGCACCACGAACCGCCGAAGGAAACAACACAAAAACCTCTGAAGAAGACACACTCACAACAAAGTGAACAAAAATGGAGTGGCGTCAGATTTTTGGGCATATTTTCACCCAACCACGAGCCATTTCTCTAGGCGCTAGGCTACGTGTTTGTTTTGGTCGTATTTACCCACAATGCCCTGTGCTGTCGTCCACTTCCTGCTTTTGGAGCGGTCTCTGGTCCGCTTGGTGTCCACATATGCATTCAAATCAAACCAAAGTTCACTTCAACTGAGGCCAGACCGAGGTTTGTAGGCAGACCAGAGTTAGCTTAGCATTCACACCTCACCTGTGTTCATATGAAAACGTGTTTCCATTGCAGTTTTGCCAAATACACTAATTTTAATAAAGCCGAAAAACCACTTCATCGTATTGCAATATTTTTTTACGTGGCATGTTTTGATGTTCTGTGGCAGTGATACAGTGCCACCAAGTGGTCTGGTGGACATATTACACCATTTTCTGTGGCGACGTTTTTTCTTGATCACTTATAAAATATACTGTCTCTGCTCTGTTAGTTCAGGACCTAAGGGACCTTTTAAAAATAAATAATCCAGTTTTTATGCAGTAGATGAACTGGTGTGTTAGAAAATCTGCTTTTAATATTTTATTTCAGGTTGGTTCCCAGTCCAAAACTCTGTTTAATTCCAGGATTTCTTGAAGTCTGGCAGGTTTTTCGTTTGTCCTCCCATGTTGATTTAACTCCAGGCCTGCTGCTGATAGGAGGAGCTAATAATCTGCTAAAAGCTCTCTCAGTGGAGAAACTGGCTCCCTACCAGTATCTGCAGACCACAAACCTTTAAATTAAATGATTTTTAGTTTAAGCAATGACCTGCAGCTGCTTCGGATTCTGGTTTGAGGGAGATCAGAAGGAGCGCCTGCTGATCTGGAGGGTTAATTTAACCGACACATTGAATTAAAGACAAAGCAGACGACCTTTCTGCAGCGGCATAATCTGTTTAACACCAAGTCGAGTCGCCATGTCACCTTCAGGAGGGGAACCTTTTCAATCAGCTTTTAGTCGTCTCAGTGTTTCACCCAGAAAACTGATAGAAAATATCAATTTGAAACTAACAATTAAAGAACAGATGAAAACAACAAAGTTTAACTGAAACAGTTTTACAGTAAAACGAAAAGGTGGAACCAAAAATGATCTCAGAGAGAGAATGGATGGATGGATGGATGGATGGATGGACGGACGGACGGACGGACGGACGGACGGACGGACGGACGGACGGACGGACGGACGGACGGACGGACGGACGGATGGATGGATGGATGGTCTCCTGTCTTACTAACAAGCCGCTCAATATTCCAACACAAATGTTTTTAATTATGAAGTAAAACTACAGATAAACAATTTGAAGCTTCATGAACTCCCCATTACTTATTAGCTATTATTATTAATCATTATTGTTAATAATTATTCCTTCTTCCTGCTGCTTCAGTCCATCACCACCAGGTTTACCAGAACCAGAACCAGAACTCCTGGGCTTATCTCCTAATAGTTACTCTGTAGCTAATCTCTGGTTAGCGTCTGTTTGCTCCTCACGTCTTCAGGTAAAACTGAACCTTTTGTCACCAAAGCAACAGAAAACCATCTTCAGCTCACAGACCGATCAGTCAGACAGATCCTGGCCGGCTGATTGGTCCGTTGGGCTTCAGCCCCACTAACCCGACCCATCCCTCCTTCCTCCATGTCTGCTAACATTTAGCCCTGATCATTGACCTCTGCACCCTGCTCTCCTGGAGCTTTACGGCCTCAACGCTCCATGTGGCGCTGCCAAAGCACACACACACATTCCCACCCAGAAAGTCAATCCAGCACTCCCATCATCCTGAGACTGTTTGCTGGAAAAGCCATTAAGACTCCCAGGATCCTACCTGGAGTGGAACCCATTAGCCGGACTGGTCCATTAGCAGAGCAGCAATATGCTGCAGATTTCTCCTTATGGGACTCATCGGTACAGGATTAGTTTAATTAGACGCCATATTGGTCCAAAACTGAAGTTATAATCTACGGACCTACAGACAAATAATCCAGAGTCAATGCACAACTTCAGCTGGTACAGCTGGGAACCCAAAGAAAAGGAAGGTCCATGTTCCCACAGGAACCTCTGGACTGGACACGGACCAGAACTGGACTGGAAAATAGTTCAGAACTGGACTGGAAAATAGTTCAGAACTGGACTGGAAAATGGTTCAGAACTGGACTGGAAACGGTCCAGTACTAACAACGGTTGGTATCTGGACTGGAAATTGTTGGGTATTGGAAAAGTTTCTGGACTGAAAATGGTCCAGAACTGGCAGCTGGGAACTGGACTTGAAGTGGTTCAGTATTGGATTGGAAATGGTTCAGTCCAGAACTGGACTGAGCTGGACCAGAACTGGACTCAGAATGTTCCGTTACTGAACTGGAATTGCTCCAGAAATTAAAACAGTTGGATGTTGGACTGAAAACGGTCCGGAACCGAAAATGTTTGGGTGTTGGACTGGAAACAGTGAAAAAGCATCCAAAGGAAAACTTTTCAAAAACCTTCAGGTGAGGAAAGTTCGGCGGCCTGGAGGGAAAAGCGGGACTTTCAACACAACCAGTGATTCTCTGCTGCTTCTGACTTCCTGTCTGCTTTACGCCGCAGGAGTATTTCAGCAACCTCAGCCCAGTGTTGCAAACAGAGGACAGCGTTTCAACATGAGCAAAGGAGACTTTCTGCAGATGTGAAGAACAAGATGGAGGTGTGGAGGAGGACTGACAGCTGACTGCCGGTCCATTAATCTGAACACGATGCGGAGGGGAAGTGGTTCTGTTGGTTTGTAACCAGGAATGGATTAAAAAGGGGAAGAGGCGCGTTGTTGTGGCAGGAGTGACAAACCGGGTGGTGACAGGCTCCTCATACAGGTCTGACTCGTTCCCAGCCCCGCAAAGCCGAGTCCGGTCGGAACCGAGACATTTAATTCACCTGGATCACACAGGAGAGAGAGCCCACAAGATGCTGCGGAGGAAGAGGAGGAAGAGGAAGAGGGATCCCTCCACACAACAACAAATAAATAAATAAACAGAGCTCATCAGCACAGTGGCGCATTCTCCCAATTAAGCTCCACAAATTACGCACAACTCCAGCAAACTTCTCCCCACAACAACCATCCAGTTCAGGCAGAAACAGGAAAACATGTAAATTAAATAATATAAAACGAAATAAAATCAGAGAGTAAAGCGAGTCCAGACACGCAGCTTACCCTCCTGATGCGAAGCGAAGCGACAGCAGCTGCTGCTCGGACTGAACCGAGGAGCCGCGACCAAAACCTCCCGATTCCCGGAGGCGAGACAAGCGGCGGCGAAACTGCCAAAACGAGACTTCCGGTGGTTTCAAAATAAAAGTCTGACAACGGCTTCAGAACAGAGCGATAACAAATGATAGGAGCTAAAGATCTGCTTTCGTTTCTATTTTAACAAATTAACATGAATTTAAAAAGGAGAAAATAAAAATTTTAATCTCTTTTAATT
>NW_015115524.1:0-21337 GCF_001443285.1 Poecilia latipinna
AACATTTCATTGATTAAATTGCTATAATATAACAGCATTCTTTTAGTGAATTTGAATTGGGCTAAACCAAAATTAAAAGTTTTGTTTACAAAAGTTTTTTTTTTTTAATCTTAAATGTATATACACTACTACTAGTTTTAGCTTAATTACTGCTTTGAAGTGGCTTTTTTTTTAAGTCTGTATACACTAGTTAACGATTAATCAGTTACTAAATCGATTAATCAGAGGTTTTATTTGTCAAGTTGTTTTACTTATTTGATGTGATTGATTTATTTTGATGTTTTTTATGACGTTCAGCATTTTGTTTATTTTTGCTGTTTTAAAAAGGCTTCTAAATAAAGTTGAGTTTACTGAGTTAGTTGACGATTATTTCAATAGTTGATTAATCACAATTAGTCCGATTAATCGTTTCAGCCCTTAGAGACTGGAAAAGTTTGGAATTGTGACATAAAAATGTGTAGCAGTCATTTAGGGTGGGCATTTATCGTATCGCGAGTCATTTAGCGTGAAAAACTCTCAGAAGTTTTCGTTATGATACATTTCTGTTATTGATGTTAAATATAAAAACTGAACTGATAGTATGATCAGAAATGTTTTTTTTCTATTTTCTGCAGCTTCTGTTCAATAAACATTAGCAAATTCAGCATAAATATGATTAATTTATTGATATCAATCACACTTTTTTAAAGTCAGCTTTGTCTTGGGAAAGACTATTTCAAATGTTTTTCAAGAACAATATTTGTTTATGGGGCTACGAATGATGTGCCATGCAGTCACAACCAGAGGTGGGTAAAGTACTCAAAAATTTTAGTCAAGTAAAAGTAGTACTACTTCTACAAATTTTTACAAAAGTAAAAGTAAAAAGTAGCCGTCCAAGAAATTACTCAAGAGTAAAAGAATATTTGGCAAAATGTCTTAAGTACTGAGTAATTGATCAATCATTTAACATTTAAAAAGTATATCATTAGATGGATCAAAATATAAAGCTAAGTGGAAATTTTGGTATTTAGTGACAATAATTTGTACAAGTAACAGAAAATAACAAAATCAGGCAAAGTAATTTTTTTCCAAATCAGTTTCTTTCAATAAAAAACTTATGAGACTTTAACAAAACCTGCAGGTCTGTGTCTGGTGAATTTTTGGTTAAAACATGTTTGTTTTTCATTCTGTGGGTAGAAAATCCAGACATTTTACTCGGGTAAAAGTAGAAATTCTTCATAATAAAATTACTCAAGTAAAAGTTCAAAGTACAGCGCAGTAAAAGTAGTTTTTTTTTTTTTTTTTTTCAAAAACGTTACTCGGGTAAATGTAATTAAGTAAATATAAATAGTTACTACCCAACTGTGGTCACAGCCATACAGTTACCTAAAAAATTATTATTTATAAATCATAATCTGTATCGTTATCACAGTAGTATCACAAAATGTCGTGATAAAGTTCCCTAAGGACCATTCGTTGTGAAGATGCACTCGCCTACGCTCTGGCAGATTTCCAGTTGTGATGCAACGCTCTAAGAGTTGCGGCAGCTCAGCTGCATGCTGCAGGCCAACGCATGCTGCGGCCATCGCATGCTGACCGACTCCTAGCGGCGACATGAATATGCATCTCTGATCTTCATCAGGAGAGAAACGAGGGTCTCCTTTGTTGTAGGTTCTGACCTTCAGCTGTGATGGGATCATCTTTGTGTCTGTCATGGCTGCTTATTAGTTTTGTGCACGGCCCTGGGGGGATTATGTGTGAGTGACACAGCCGGCATCGTTTTTCACAGCGTTACCATTAAGCACAGCAGGGGGTGGAGGCCATCAATATTCATGAGGGGGGAGGAAGAGGAAGACTTGGGGTGAGAGTCAGAAATACCTCCTGGTTGTTAAAGGTGATCGCCGTGTTGTCAGAGGCAGAAGCTGCGAAACAAATGTCCGCTTCAAGCCTGCATGTGCAAACATGGACCAAACTGTAAAACATTTTTTAAATGTTTTTGTTCTTCCATTTGGGTCTCTACTACACTGCAAAAACACAAAATCTTACCAAGTATTTTGTTTTCTAGTGCAAAACCTTGGTACACTTGAAATAAAACAAAACTAACAAACTTTTCATCAAAATATGAGCTTGTTTTAAGTTCCTTAATAGTTGAAATAAAAAATAATTTTAATATACTGGCAGATTATTTCACTTAGACATTTTCTCCATGTTTTAAATAAAATGATCTGCCAGTGGAACAAGTACTTTTTCATCATATTAAGGAATTGTCTTAAAACAAGCTGCTATGTCTTACTGAACAGTTACTTGTCAGGTATTAGAAAATAGGCAAAAAAATAATATATTTCCTGCTTCTTCTTTTGTTTGGGGGCATGTGATGTTTTTAAAAAATTATTTTATAAGTACTCACTAGATTTAAAAACTACTCGTACATGAATACATACAAAATCACACATTGCATTTAGTACATCAGAAAGTGCAAAATAGGCAAATAAATAGAAATTTAAACTAATGTGGGTAGCAAATAGTCTGAAATCAGCTACCAAATGTAAATAAAAATATTTAAATACACAAATGAAACAAACTGTTGTGGTTCAACAGAGCAATAGTTTTAAGAAGTAAGCAAACATGATGTGCAAAACTAACAACCTTGTTTTAATAGAAAATTTTCCTTTAAAATGCAAAACACTTAAATTAAAAAACCCTGCACAAAGCAAAAGCTTGTTAGTAATCTGGAACTTTAATTTTAATTTAATCTGTTGCAGACATCAGTGAAGTAATGACTGTCAGTGTTTGATTTTTAGCTTTCATCGTGGCAGACCTATGGATTTGTTGCTTAACTAACACAACAAACACTGGTAGACATTTTGCCTGAAATGAAGCTAATTTCACATATTTTCCATACATTTTTTCATGAATTAAATTAACCATATTCATAGCCGACTGACTGAAATTTGACTCGGACCTCGAGTTTCTGTTTCTCCACATCATTTTCAGAAGAAAAGGTCCAATCTTGGTACCTTTTTGTTTGTTTGTGTGCGTCGAACGAATTTCTTCTCCACGAAGCCGTTTTTCTCCTCTCATGCCTTCCTGGATGGAAAATAAACGAATGTTCCCCAACGGAACGAAGCCGAGCCGCCAACAGGAACCTGCGTTTTGATTGAGCCACAGTGATTTCCGTTGTGGCAGTGAAAGCTGCCCGCCTTGATTCATGCGTGTCATTGAATTCTCTGTGTTCTCGTTTGTGAGGTAGTTTTCCAGCAAACATCAGTCCGCGGCGTTATTGATGAGTCTGTGGAGAAGCGTCACTTTAAGCGCTTCTGGAGCGACTGAATGGCAACCTGAGGCAGATGTGGGAGCAAATATTCGAGTCTTTTGGTAATCCTAATGGATTCTGACTCTTAACCTGTTGGTCTCAGGTTGTCATTCACAATGACAGGGGTGTCAAACTCCAGTCCTCAAGGGCCGCTGTCCTGCAATGTTTAGATGTGCCACAGGTAAAAAACAGTGGAATGAAATGGCTTAATTACCTCCTCCCTGTGTAGATCGGTTCTCCTGAGCCTTGCTAGTGACCTAATTATTATTTTCAGGTGTGGTGCAGCAGAGGCACATCTAAAAGTTGCAGGACAGCGGCCCTTGAGGACTGGAGTTTGACACCCCTGTCACTAGAGGACCCAAATTAACCTGTCTGTCCTCTAGTGACAGACAGGTTAATGTCTTAAATCACACTTGAGCTGAACGATTAATTGTGATTAATCGATTATTGAAATAATCGTCAAGTAATTTAGTAACTGATTAATCGTTAACTGGAGTATACAGATTCAAAAAAGATGGAACAAAACACAAAGTGTACAAATATATAAACATTTTGCATTTCAGATTAAAAAAGCTTCTTTATCTATAAATATATTCTATTTTGAACTCTTCAAATGGCACATTTAGCTTCCCTTGATTCATCAATTCTCCTGTTCAGCACCTTTTGTTATCGAGTGGCTCTTCGTTGTATTGATAATTCAAGTAGAAAGAGTTGAAATTGTTAGATATATTAATGTTAGAAGTATTTTTTTTAGCTACAAATGAGCAAGCGTAGACTAAAGGAATGCTATTTTATTGCGTTTAAGGAAGTAAAATGCAAAGAAAATAACATTTTATTTATTTGCATATTTTAATGTATTTCTGGCAGAGCTGCAGCTAACAGTTATTTTAGTAATTGATTATTCTGATGATTAATCGATTAATTGGATAAAAACGTTCTAGAGGTTTATTATTTAACCTCTTGGTTTTTATATTCAGTATTAGAAATATATTAAAATATGCAAATAAAATATTCAATTTCTTTTTCAGATGAGAAAAAAACATTTTGTTGCTCACTATGCAATAGCATTTTATCTTTTTAGTGCATTTTTGCCAGATGAAGCCAAAAATAGGCCACTTCAGGCGTTTTGGGTAAAACATATTTACACAAAGGTGTTTTTACCTCAAATGCAAAATGGATCTATTTTTTGTACAGTTTTGGCTTAATTACTGCTATCAATATGTTTTTATTTAAGTAAATTGCCCTTTTTCAGTCTGCATACTCCAGTTAACAATCTATTACAAAATCAGTTGATGGTTAGTTCAATAACTGATTAATTTGATTAATCAAATGGATTAATCATGACTATTCACCATTAATTGTGATTAATCACAATTCAATTAGTTGTTTCAGCTCTTTTGTGTAAAATGCTTAAATGAATAATCTGCAGACAGTGTGCAGTGTTTATTTTATCCGATTAATCATCAGAATAATCAATAGACTAATCACTAGTTGCAGCCCTAATTCACACCTCCTTCTATCAATAGGTTTAAAAATATCTTAATTGCTCATTTACCATGTGGGGATTGAACCATAAATGCTCTTAAATTACTGTTTTTTAGTAATGTGATCAAAACTAAGCTGTGAAGAACATCCCAGATGACCAGCCGCTCTCTGTGTCTGGCAGCTCAGAAACCTGCGAACCTTGGGGCTAATGCAGCGCCGGGGGAAAACATGCAGGGCTCTGCAGCAGATCTGGCAGCTCAGCTTGTTCTGATCACTGACCTTTTTGTTAATAAGTCCATTCCCTCGGTCACAACACCAAATGGCTGCACAGATTGCTCTTGCAGAAGCACCAGAGAGGCTGAGAGGGCTGTTTGTAATTACGGTGGAGTTGACTTTCATGGAAGCCTTAAAATTAAAAAATATTAACACCCTGCTTGTGGCTAATTCAGCTCATGAATTGTAAGACGCTGCAGTTTTGTCTCTGAGGCATTTTGGGGGGTTTTCTGCCTGAAGATTCCTGGTCTGTAAACCATTTAACATATCTGCACAAATACCAGCTTGTTTTACTCTAGGAAAGAAAATGTGTGTAATTACTCACTGACAGAAGCAGGTTGTTACTGGTTTCATCTTTCTGCAGGAAGAAGAAAAATCTACTGTGTACTCATTAATCATGATTTAGACCCAGAGAGCGCAGAAAAGTATCTGCCTCCTCACTTAGTTCTTCTATTTTTGCTCTTTAGTTCCACCTAAATGTCTCAGATCAACAAATACATGACAACCTCACACCAAATACAACTTCCTTAAAGGGGAAGTATTATGCAAAATTGACCTTTTTTTAGCATTGGGTTGTTTTTGAAGAGGAAATAACGTGGGTATTTCCTTGATTTCTTTCTAGCAATACAATTATAGCCACACAAATACCACTCTTTGAAAGCCTGACCATTTGTATCATTTAGTTAACTAATCAGTAATTGAATTGTCAAATTAACTGATATTTATTGATACTCACTGAAAATGCAGTGGATAAAATTGTAAAAATGAAACGTGATTAATTTGATTTTATTGTGACTGACAATGATGAATCAGAATTCTTACCATGAAAAACATTTATCGCGATAAACGATAAACTATACGATAAGTTAATAGGTTCTAGGAGTCATTAAACAGTATTTATTGATCAGAAATCTGTGTGGGGGAAACTGAAAAAGATGAAGAAATTATCACATTATGTGCATTTTAGATCAGTCTATCGATAATTATTGATTAGTTTTTTTGTTTTAAATATCGGAAATACTGCCAAACTGGTGCCATGACATTTCCTGTTTTACCAGAGTTTTAATTCCACGTTGTTTTTTTTTATCTTTAAGCCGTTATGAGGCACAGTGGGGAAATTTTAAGCTGCTGTTACGCCAATTACTCAGCAAGTTGTTGCTAGGCAACCACAGAGTGAGTGTGTTGCTAGGTAACCACAGAGTGAGTGAGTTGGTTGATTCCACCAACCATACTTAGCCAGCCTAAAGCCTTTTTCTGCCTACATCTCCCAGAATGCTGTGCGGTTCTGGATCGGAGTTCAGAGAATTTTCAATATATTGAATATTCTATGAAATGTATTATCTACTGATATTGATATTATCTCTGTTGTGATATATTATTGATTTATCATGCAGCCCTGTGCTCGTACTTTGTTTTTGTTTGTATTTCGTGAAGGAAGTTGCGCTCATGTTTTCTTCTGAGGTTTTTGTGTCGTTTCCTTCAGTGGTTCTCAGTGTAGCGCCACCAGAGGTGAGGAGTGGAACAGGTTTCTAAATTAGTTTGATACAGTGCAGTGAGAAAGTGAAACACAGCAGCTGAAAGTGAAACATATGTTGCAATTTTGGTCCCAAGTTGAACCAAATCTACCAGCCTATCAGATGAGGTGAAATTCTACTATTTCTATTACGTCACAATTAATAAAACATGAACAATTTCAAGTTTCAAGTTCTTTTTTTTTTGCCAGCTTTAGTTTTTTTTTTGGTTTGATAAGTGAGACTAATGGAGTTGTGCTTTCTTCATGCTAGCCGTGTGTATTTTTTCTTTTTTTATGGTAATGATGTGTGTTAAATGATTAAATCCCGGGCTGGAGGCCCGCTGCATCAGACGCTGGAAGCTTTCAGCTGCAGAGGAAAATGCTTACCGCAGTAAAATCTGTTGCAACTCTGAGTTGCAAAAGAAGCGCAGAGGATAACGCACAGATCCTCTGCTCTATTTACAGCTTGACTTTAAACCTCACTGAATGCAAACTTCCTCAATAAAAGGCCGCTTCTTTAAACTCTATTACAACACATTCTGCCTCAGTTCAATACACCCTGCTCTTTAGATTGACTGAGCACAGCATGCAGCGCTTGTGGGAATGAAATTGCGTTATTCCCTTTGGCTGAGGAAGCATGAATCCACCTCCTCAACCATTTCCCTGGAAGCTGGATAAACTTTCCGGGCTGTAATTGCGGTATTCATTGTGCTGTTTAACAGCGAAAGGCCTGATTATAAAACAAACCGTGTCATTTCAGAGCATAAGACGAGGGAACAGAGGAAGGAGGTGTCACCTCAGCTGTTGGGCTGCACATTAATTGGTCTTGGGGCTTTTTCACGGCTGGGGGAGAAGAAGATTGCTTCATTAAAGTTCCTCTTGTGATGGCCGCAGCCGCCGAACTGATCTGAGCCGAGCGACTACGCTCTCAGGAAGACGGAAAGAGAGCTGCAGGAAGCGAACTGGAATTGCAAATAATGCAGATAATGGCTTGATTTGTGCTTACAAGCTGCAGAACGTACTGATCCGCTGTATGTTTTATTTATCAGGGTGCAGTGTTTGCTCTGGCAGCTATTTACCCACTATGAACAGCTAGCTGTGCAACATGAATTGATAAGGATTCATCAATACTGATTCCATTATCGATCTCGCTTATCAATTCTCACTGAGTTAGGAAATAAACTCTTAAATTAAAAATATGCACCATGTTGTATTTAATTGAAACAAAATTAAAACTTAAAAAGCAATAAGAATCTCTCTGTTAAGTGAACATTTAACATGAAATGCAACTTTCTGCAATGCAAAATGAAACCATACCAAGTAATTTTGGTCTAGTTTCAAGTGCAAACTTGAAATAAGACAAAACTAACTTAGAAGTAACTTTTTAGTAAAACATAGAGGCTTGTTTTAAGTAATAACCCTAACCAAATTTGAAACACATTTGAGACCACACGTAGCTTTAAGAGAGCATCGGTTGGACACGTTTAGCTTTTAGCTTTGGTGTCTGATTAAATAAAAGTAGCGCCACCATTGTACTGTCACTTTAGTCGCTGTTTTCATTACATTGAGACGATCTGAATGGGCACTGCCATTAGGGGGAATGAAGCGGATGTGGCGAATGTAATCTGAACTGGGAATGACTTGAATGAGTCATCAGCTGTTTCTGATCCAATCTGGTGCCACAGTGGACTCGGATGACGGACTGGCCGGTTTCCAGATGCAATAAAATGTTCCTGATACCTTCACACAGTAATGGCAAAGAATATGCATTTATTTTGTAGGGATGCACAACCATCTGATTTCAGATCTTTGATTTTTGTGAAGAAATACCAGTTGGTCGTTTTTTCTGACTCTGGGAGTTATAGGAGGATAAAAACCAGCAGGGAGAGGAGGAATGATGAAAGTTTGGACAGGCTGTCATTCTGATCAAGCTGACGAGTTGGTGTAAAAATTAGTCGTCTACATTTCAGGGGTTAATATTTATACGCACTTCACATTTTTTAGTTAGGATTGCCAAATAGGCCTGATGCAGTAAGCAATAAATCACATGATAAATTAAAACAAGTTCAAAATTTTTTGCATACTTTATTGTTTTTCTCTTTCTTCCAAAAACTGGATGATAAAAGTCTTCAGTCTGGTGTTTTAGTCTCAACTTGCCCTTTCTTTGAAGGACAGTTTTGTTTACATAGACTTCATAATTAATTTATCTGTCGTTTCTGTTATTTTGTTTACTTAATTTGGATATTTAAAATGTCTTCCAGCCCCAGGGTTAAACGTTCATTAGAATCTAAGTTTATTAATTTGCTTTATTTTTACCATTAGATCACTTGAAAATGGTCTCAAAACGACAATATTATGGTGTATCGCAATGACTTCAATTTATCGTCCAGCAAAATTTGTTGTCGTGAAAGGTCTAGTTGCCGAAATGATCCTAAGCTAATCGGTACGAAGGTAACTGGTAGTAAGCATCTCATTGTTTTGTTACAAAGACACATATTGATAGTCAAATCAAAGATTTATGTGTGTAAATTCTAATGGGAGCGCTGTCGCTGCATGAAAACGTGCTGCAGGAACTGCGGTATTTACATCAAAGCACCTTTTTATGCTATTGTTTATTTTTAAGCATTTTTCTGAAGGTAGATTTCACAAGCCAATATTATTCAAGTCTTTACTCAACCATTTTATATGAACAAAATCCATCCAACGTCTTTCACACTCACATTCTTATTCTTCCTCTAGCTTGGACTTTAACGTTGATTTCTGCAAATAACCTTACAGACCTGATGGACGACTCGGAGAACTTTCTTGCCTGTCGTCTTTGCCTCATTGTTGGCTGATGAGGCAAAAATGACTCTGGTAACGCATTGAGTTCCACTACCTCTAACATTATAGTGTTTGTTTGTCGGAGGTTTGCTGTACTTCCGCATGGCAGCGGAGCTGGTGTCATGTTGATTGCAGAGACAGACTTTAGCTGATGTCAAAACTGTAACTAAACTCTCAAGAAAACACCATTTATCCCCGCTGAAGACTGGTGTGTTGATGGTAAAAAAAAAGAAACAATTTTTTCTGCCATTTGCTGCTTCTTTGTCATCTCTTTTGGGTTTGTGTAGTTTCATTTTCACTTTGTATCTTAGCACTCCTAAATTAAATTATCTTTCCCCATAAAGACATTAAATTCAGTCTTTTTCTCTGCAAATTTGATCACAGGGAATGAATTCATCCAACCTCGTGACTGCGTCTCTGCCATCGATTTAACCTGATCCGTGTTGTCTGGGGGAATTGGTTCAGGGTGACAGTAACGCTGAGATGTGTCGGCGATGCCTCGGAGATTAGATAAAGGTTATCTTTTGGAGATTGGGCTGACAATAAAATAAGACGCCGTGGATGATTAAACGAGCAAAGGACCTTTCAGTCTGGGATACAGTACTGCATCTGGGAGAGGAAAGGTCATTTTAATATAAATGGAAATTATTACTGCTGTCTGTGATTATGGAGCATGACACGGGTAATTTAGAGACTGTAAGTAAAAAAAAACAAACGTATATGACAATGTAGGCCTGTTAATCAACTTTGGTGTGACATGAAATTACTTACTTCCCTTACACACACATTGTATAAAGCTGGCTGCACAAAATTATGATTCTGCTGCACATAGTTGAAAAATTGACCTTTTTTTTATCTTTCATTCACCACAAAGCAAGTTTCACAAATATAGTCACAATATAAAAACTTAAGAGATGAGTAAATAAATAAAACTCTTTTTTCCAGGGAAAGATTACAGCGTTCGAAATATAAAACTTATAAAACTTACTTATAAAACACAATTTAAATTTCAAGCTTACAAAGTTATGCATAGTGATTAATCGTGACTAACCACACTGCTAGTGTGATTAATCTGATTAAAGTTTTTAATATATTGACAGCACCATAAAAAAACCTTAATATTAAGTGTCTATTATAAGAGTGGGTGGTTTCATTGAGTTTGGTCTCTAAAAAATAAAATTGGATTGTCGAACCACATTTGCCATCATAAACTAAATTATTTGGTTTTTCAAATGAGGCTTTTTCACTTTTTATTTTACATTTTAAATGTTTTATCCATCCAGTCATGTAGGGTGAAAATATGACTTCTTCTATCTAGGGCTGAAGCGATTAATCGTGATGAATCAATGATTGAAACAACCAT
This sequence comes from Poecilia latipinna, assembly GCF_001443285.1. Classification (NCBI taxonomy): domain Eukaryota; kingdom Metazoa; phylum Chordata; class Actinopteri; order Cyprinodontiformes; family Poeciliidae; genus Poecilia; species Poecilia latipinna. The sequence goes on from NW_015115524.1 coordinate 10,750, forward strand.
CAACTAATTTTAGGAGACGATTAATCGTTAACTGGAGTATACAGACTCAAACAAGGCCGTTTGCTGAAAAAACCTTTTCAGCAGTAATTAAGCCAAATCTGTACAAAACAATTATACATTTTGCATTTAAGATGAGAAAAACCTATGTCTGTAAATATGTTCTAGCTAAAACTCCTCAAGTGGCAATAAAATGTTTTTTTATATTAAAAATAGGAATTAAATATTTGATTTGCATCTTTTAATATATTTCTACAAAAAGCGGTTCAATGAAAAAATATGTTGAGTGCACAAATTTTTTAAAAATCCGATTAATCAATAGAATAACCGATAACCCGATTAATCGTTGGTTGCATCCCTTATTCTAGATGAAGATAACAGACGTCAGAGGAAGGAGCAGAGGCGCAGAGAAAGGGGAGCAGTGTGTTTGTGGTTAAGCTCTATTTTTGGTACTCCGCTGTGGAGGAGCCAGCCCAGCTGTCGAAGTGGTTTCCTGCATGAGTGTAATCTCAGAGGACAGGGCCGTGGTGAGATTCTCACAGACACCCGCGCTCTAATGCATCCCCGACCCCTGAAACAAATGACCCAAATACTGGCTGAATGAAGGCATTCGGCTGACATTCGGCTGCACATGGAGCTCCATTTACACAGAGGTTATTGTCTTTTTGTTTTGAGCCGAAACCAAAGTCTTTAGTCTGCACTAATCCAGCTCATGGTGTCATGGATTTGTGAAGAAAGGAAAGCTGATGGATAATAATCATCAGTCTCCTTCAGATGGTAGATAGGCGTTGTTTGTTTTTCTTTGGTGTTTGTTTGACTTTGGATAGATCTTGACTTTCAACACAGCAGAAAAAAGGACAATGTATAGGACAGTAAGTCCTGTACATTGAAGAGCATTTATTGTATTGTTTATTACTTATCGTGATAAATTTCTTGTCATAAGAATTTTAATTTATTATTATAGATTTGACATCATGGTAAACCCTCCCAACCCCCCAGAATCTTTATTTTTTTCACAAGAGACTCAAATATCAGTAGATTAAATTAGAGTAAATTACGATGTAGGAGCAAGCATTTATTGTATTGTTTATCATTTATCGTAATAAATTTCTTGTCATAAAAACTTCAATTTATCGTGATAAATTTCATTTCAGGTGAAAAACAAAATAATCTTTTTTTTTTTCACAATATCAGTAATGTTTTTGCATTTCCATTTCGGTCTCAACCACTTCTAAAAGCAGCCTAGGTACTTAAATAAAACTACTCAGCCCGTTACCTAGCAACCCTAGCTGGTTTCTACTGCTGCATGCGTTGTACAATGGCTCCTGGAAAAGATAAGTGTTTTGTTGTTGACTTGCCATCCAGAAATTACTTGGTGCATTCTTGTTGGTTTGGCAGGAGGCTCCACTTCTGCTTTTCAAATATATGTAGTTGTATAACTGTTTGCAGCCATTTCCACGTGTGAGTGGAAAAGTTGACTTTTGGATGCGTGGCCAGCAGCAGCTTATTTGGATTTAAAGTGACCAGACGCCCTAAAACGGCCAACTCTGAAAGGAGCTCAAAATAAGATTAAAATCTCATTTTCTAAGAATGATTTTGTGCAAAACGTGCAATGAACATGCTTTGTAAAAGCCCACACATCTATCCTAACCTGTTCAGGGAGCATAACAGGTCACCTTTAATTTTTTGGGGGTGTTGTGTAATAGATGAACAATAAAGTATCTCATAATTCTGACTAAAATAATTATCCAGCACTAAACAGTAAAACATAATAAAACCTGGAGGCAGATAATTGGCCTGTGATTAATCATTCGATGAATCATTACAGCCCTAATAATAATCGTTGTCGTTTTGTCAGGAGGAGTGAATACTTTCAGAATACACTGTAAATTGGTAATTCAGAAGAAATGAATGACTTTGAGAAAAGAAGGCGCCCATCAGAGTTTTATCTCCACGAATCCTGACCTTAAATCTTTTCCAAACATTTAGAAGGGCTGGCATTTGCTCTATTTGTTCGCCTCTCCCTAAACTGTGAGCCGAGTGGGAGGCCGTTGGAGCGTTAATGAGCTCTGAACCAGCTGCAACAAATCAACAGCCGGCCGCGTCTCTGAGCAACAGTCGGCGATGGCGTGAACGCTCACTTACTGACTCGGCGTTTACGCTCAGCCCCTGTGTGGCTGAGATTCCCTGCTGCAGTCGGGACGTCTCCGTCTTTTCTCTGCATGTAAGTTTTAGTGGCGTTTCTGTTTATTGGTGCTAAATGTTTAACGTCTGGCTGCGATTTACATGCGACTGTTTGAAGACAGCAAAACTGAGTCACCAGCAGTAGTTCAGGGTTGAACAAAAATGTGGTTGTGATTTTTAAAAAGGTGGCAGCATAGAGTTGGGTTGGACCTCTTGTCATTTTTAGCAAATTAAATTAGTGTTTGAAAACTGATATCTGTATTTATTAAATACATTTCTGGTCAGATATTAGAACTTGTTTGCAAAATATTCAAGAATAAACGATTAAAGACAATAGATGAGTGGTAAATAATACATATTTAAGTTGATTTGGGAGTTTTTCATTGAAGACGCAGCAAAAATACAAAATTATTCCCAGAATCTTTGGTCCATTTTTTTGTGAAAATTTCTTAGTTTTGTCAAGTTACAAGTAGCTTTTCATGAAGATAAATGAACTTGTTTTAAGTAAATAATGCTTTAATATTGATTTAAAAAAAATACTAGTTCCACTGGCATATTATTTCACTTAACACATTTTCCCATATTATAAGTGTATTAATCTGCCAGTGGAAATGGTATTTACTTAAATCTCGATGAAAAGTTACTTATAAGTTAGTTTTGTTTTATTTAAAGTTTACTAAGATATTTGTACTAGACACCAGGCAGAAACTACTTGGTAATGTTCTGTTTTTTGTGGATTTAGAAGCAGTTCAGAAGCAGTTCAGTTAAACTAGATCAGCCCCGTCTGATCTAGTTTAACAGATTTCAGCTCCTGATGCTGGCTGGCCTGTCGTCACACGCTGGAGCTGCGGCGTCTTTCCAAAGTTTGGTTTCTTCTTCTTATCTGTATTCATGGCGGGGTGCCACCAGCTTCATTCGCTGCAGCTGTATTCTTCCTGCTCTTGAACGTCTCACAGTATGTAATGTGGTATGTGGGGAGTGGCCGACGGCGCTGCAGAGGTTAGCGAGCAGGTTTCATGCATCGGTGCTGCAGGGAGACTTTGCAGCACTTTAAAAGCCGCATGCGTCAACCATGATGGCAGCTTTTACAGGGAAGTATTATGTAAAATCTGCTTTTTTTTTCTTTTTTTTTTTTAGCTTTACATGACGTTGTATTGTGATTCCCTCATCAAAAATGTATCTGGAGCATTACTTTGATTCGTCCATGCATCTTGGAGAGAGATGCTTTAATCTCCCTGGCAACCATTCAGCTGTACAAAACGAATTGTTGGACCTAGCTTCGCCTTCAAGACGAAGCTCCTCTTCTGAGGTGCAGATTCCAAGCAGCACCTCCGCAGCTCCTTCAGACTAGCCAGCAGCAATTAGCAAATACCTGGTGGAACTGAGCATCCGTTAGGCTCATTATAGGAGCTACTTCTCGGGGAACGCTGGTAAAACTGTAAAGAGTTAATGAAGGAGCCATATTGGGATGATTCCTGAAAGCGGAGCTTCAGAAAGAGCAGAAGCTTCTTAAAGAGACCTTTCAAGGTGTTTCATCAAGTTATATTTGATATTTTACTTGATTATGCTACAAAATGTCGCTATGCGGATGGAAAACACAATGCTGCCCCTTTAAAAGTACTAATACTGGCAAGGCTTTGCAGTGTTGGTCCATTAAAGGTATTCACCTCCCTTAAACTTTTCTAAACAATGTTTCAAACAATAGAATATCAGTGTATTCTGTTATGACAGAAAAGCTGGTCAGTTGATGATTGATTGTTGGATAAATACGGGACAGTTCTGGAAGAAAATGCAAAATGATGGAATATTTCAAAAACGTTGAATGCCTTTCCTAAAATCAGAATAAAAAAACATTGGCGTTTATCCTTGTAACTTAAAGTATAAAAATAAAATTTCAGAGTCAGATGTGTTTGGTCATCAAGCTTAACGGCGCCCTGAATGTGAAGCCTGTGAAACGTTTGGTCAGGTTGAGATAAATCCAAATCGTGCTCAGCCTCCTGCGCCGTTTGTCTAAACCCAGCAGATACAGCCGACGGAAACAGCCTCCTGCTGCGAGCTGCATGCGTGAAATAGCAACTCCTGATAACAGCCGAACCTCATCCTCTCTCTATTGTCCAGCATCCATGTGTGAAAACAGCCTCAGAGTTTCAGGGACAATAACAGCTGCTTTCATGTTTATCTCAGATGGGTAAAATACTCTGGAAATGAATAAAAACCACAACCAGTTAGACTGAATTCATTCTAAGAAGTTTAGTTTCAGTGTCTAATATGTGGAAAGTCATCAGGTATCAGAATAACAGGTAGTTTTTATTTTTAAAGGTGACCTATTGTAGCTCCTTGAACAGGTTAGGAATGATCTTCTGGCCTATACAAAACGAGATTGTATTCTGATCAGTTCTGCCTGTTTTGAGAGAGCTTTTTGTTTCTTTAAATCCAACTAATGACTATGCACCCCAACTCAAAGAGAAGTGCAATTATACAACCTGGCATCTTTGAAAAGCAGAAGTGGAGCCTCCTGCACAACCAACAACAACACAGCAGTTAGTTTCTGAATAGTAAATCAACAAAACACTTTTTTTTTCATTGCAGCCATTGCACGGCACATTCAGCGGGAAAACCAGCTGATCAAACGTGCTTGAGATTCTCTTGGGTTGCTAGGTTACGGACTGGGGTTGCTAGGTAACGATGCAGTGTGACTCAACATTCAGATTCATTTTCCAAACACCAAAAAATATTCACTTATTGCCACAAAACACCTGGGTGTTTTTTTGTTGTTGTTTTTAGAAGCAGTAGAGACCAAATGGCAAAATCCAGATCTAGGGCTGGACAATATGGCTTAAAGTTAATATCAACATTTCTTTTGTATAAGATACGATTTCTTATTTTAATTTTTTTCCTTGCTTTCTTTTATACAAAAAACATGAATGAGAGAAAATATATTCACAAGGTGGCTTTTCTTTCAATCATCCCTTCTGTGATAGTTTCGTGTTTTATTCTCCTGATATTACAGCTGTACTTTGGTAATTTTATGAGTTCATTCTAGTATTAGTTCAACTTTATTGTCATAGAACTTTTTCTTGTATTATTGCCACTTTATTCTGGTAGCGTTATGAACTCTAATATTATGACTTTATTCTGGTAATTAAAATAACATAAATCGTAGCCAGGCTGTAAAATTTTGTCGTAAAGTTGACCTGGATTCAAAGTCCAAGCCAAGATGGCCGCTCTAGGGGTCCTGACACCAGTCATCGGTGAAAGTATAATCCAGATTTTCTAAAAATTAAATCTTCAAAAAACAAAATGTGGTTTAATTGATCCAGATCCACAATGTCTTTAATCTGCATCGACCCAAAAAGTATCCAAACATCTCCGGTTGCTGAGGAGGAAAACATGGCCTCCCTCTGCTAAAACCAGCAGAATCATGTAGGAACACGAACACCAGGGGCAGTTCATGATGCGGTTTGCTCTTACTTTATGATGTTATGACAGGTTCAAACTGCTGGCTATCAGATGTCAACATGCGCCCGCAAATCCTTTCATTCGGAGGTTCGTTTCCTTCGCTGCGCTCAGATGTTTCTTTGTCTGGATGACATGCGGCAGCGCGTGTTTGGAGGAAAAACAAAACATGCAATTATGGAGTTTATTTGGCGACTGTTCAAATAGAGTTCTGTTCTGCCAAAACAAATTAAATCTGTGATGTAAAGATCTCGTTATCCAAATAAACTTTCTAAACTCTGTGTTCTCGCTGTGTTCTTGGCTCAGACGTCTTTCCTCAGGCTTATGTTCACATGTGTAGTGGAAAAGAGGGAACCTTCCATCAATACTAAGGTTTTTATGCAACACTTAACTCTACAACTGTTAATATTTATTTAATAAAAATAAGTGGAAAGTTTTGCTTGGAAAACTAAGTTTGCAGAATCAACTTTAGCTTTAAAACCTGAAAAAGTCAATATTACTTTGCAAAAACGCAAAATTACCGGGTATTTTTGTCTAGTTTCTAGTGCAAATATCTTTGTACACTTGAAATAAGACAAAACTAATTTGCAAGTAACTTTTCAGCAAAATATAAGAGCTTGTTTTAAGTCAATAATTTCTTAATATTGATGGAAAAGGTATGAATTCTCTTGTAACATGAGAAATGTGTTGTTACAAGTGAACTAATCTGCCAGTGGAGCTAGTACTTTTTAAATCAATTTTAAGGAATTATTTACTTAAAACAGCTGCTATATCTTCCTGAAAAGCTACTCCTAACTTATAAGACAAAACTAAGAAAATAGTAAGATCTTTTTTATGATCTTAAAAGTATATACTTATTTTGCACAGATTTGGCTCCTCTGAGTATGTTGTTTTTTCATAAAATTGCTCTTTTTTGTCTGTACACTCCGGTTAATGATTAATCAATTACTAAATTAGTTGATTATTTTAATTATTTAACCGAGTTTATTGTGATTAATCACAGTTTATTGTGATTGATTGTGATTATTCCCGATTAATCGTTTTAGTCCTAATCGCCTGGTGTTTTCTGCTGCTTGTGTTTCAGGATGGATCTCGATAACGTGACCCAGAATATTTAAAGTGTTGTTCTTTTAAAGTAGATTAAATTGTAACCCATCTGAACAGGGAGATGTCTAATACCTCATCACAGAGGGCCATGTGTTGCCAGACGGTCTCATTCATGAAATATCATTACTGGTTTCAGTGAAACGGGAACCGCGGCTGAAAGCAGCCCAGTGTTTCCGCACATCTGGCCACAGGCGACGCGCCAACATGAACACCAGCCGCTGTAGTTACCCGACGTCGGAGGGATTGTTTATTGTCTCAGTGTTTTTCTGGCTTTACACCAGATCAAGGTCTCACCACAAACTACAGGATGGGGGCATTAATTACTCACCATATGTAGCAGATGTGGCCTTCAGCTTCACAAAGCCTTAATATTCTGTGGTTTCAGTGTCATGACTTGGTAGCCAGGCAGCTTTTTAACTACTTATTGTTTTATCTTTGTTGTTGTTGGGCCTGCTGCAGAATACAGTAATAATCTAACTTTAGTTGTATTGTTTTTATCTTCAAAGTGTGGTTCTGGCGCTTGAATTTTGTTGTGGTACAAACCCTGTTCCTGGTTTCATCTTCCCACAAATCTTCATCATTGGCCTATCAGGAGACATTTTGTCCACACAGATCTCTGTTGGGTCTCTTTTCTCATTAATATTAACTCATGTCTTGTTTCGATTTCACAGCGCCGGCCCCAAAGGAGACAACATCTATGAGTGGAGGTCGACCATCTTGGGCCCTCCGGGCTCCGTGTACGAGGGAGGAGTCTTCTTCCTGGACATCGCCTTCACACCCGACTACCCATTCAAACCCCCCAAGGTCAGTGGACACGTCCTTCTGTTTTCAATTAAATTAAACAATTTAAACTTATGATCTCCAGTCAGTCAAAGCGGATAAGTTTTGTTCTTGTTTTCCTTTCCAATGTCGCCACATACACTGTTGCAAAGTCAGTGACTCAATGACATTTTTTACCATTTTGCATAATAAGCTGAACTTAAATGTATTGTATCATCTGTATATGATAGAATTGACAGAAATGCTCAATATAACTGGAGCCTATCTCAGTTATTTATTAAAGGTGACCTGTTATGCTTCCTTGAGCTGGTTAGGACTATACAAAGCATGTTCATTGCATCTTTGCACAAAATCATTCTTATATAATGAGATTTTAGTCTGCTCAGTTCCAGAATGAGCTGTTTTAAGGCATCTTGTCACTTTAAATCTAAATGATCTGCATCTGGCCCCCAACTTTACATCAACACTCACACGTGAAAGTTGCTTATGTGAAATTATTATTGCATTCTTGTTGGTTGTGGAGGAGTCTCCACTTCTGCTTTTCAAAGATGGTATATATTGGTGGTATATTTGCACATCTGTCTACAGCCATTTTCACGCGGCAAGCAGCAGTTTATTTAAATTTAAAGTGACAAGACACGCTAAAACAGCTAATTTTATTTATTAGAAATTATTTTATTTTGTAATGTTTTGCTATTCTTAAATGATCGCTGTGGTAGATTAGCTACCGCTGCTATTAGCTAGCCTAACACAGCAGTGGTTGATTATCTAATTTAAACACCTGCTCTACTGGTGATCTGTCAGAGTTGTTGTTTAGGTTGCTTTCTTTTATTTTGTAACTGAAAACCAGCTAATTCCACAGCACATCCTAATTAAGGTTGTCAAAGTCAAGCTAGCATAGCTGAACTACTTCCCTCTCCCACATTTCTTTTTTTCTTAATTAAAATTTTTTTCTGACCTTGTTATCTAATTGTCGTAGTGTTGACAATTAGTACCAAAGCACTGAGTAACTTCTTCTTTTAAATATCAGGCGTACATTTAATCTTTAGCGCATTATGTTGATAATTTAACAGCTAAAACCAATGCTAGTCATAATCTCCAAAGTGGTGCTGGAAAAGCTTGAAAAGTGCTTGAATTTTACCGAGGGAAGAGTTAACAAACTCTGGTTGTAGAGAATCTACAATGTGTGAATCTCTTCGGTTTATATTTGTAGCTTTTTGACATAGATCTGTTTCTATTAGCAAATCAAACTCTGTTTATTCCAAACACATCCGCTGTCTGGGAAAGTCTCGTAGATATTTTCGGTGCGGCAAAAAGAAAAACAAAAAAACCTGTCCAGAGGTTTTCCATACACGCACGCACACACACACACACACACACACACACACACACACACACACACACACACACACCTCCTTTTCTGTCTTTGTGCTGTGTTACCAGCAGCACCGTGTTTGACAGAAGACTCAAACAAATCCACAGGCTCCGACCCAGCTTTCTGTGGCCAGAGGGATCGAGTGTTTCCGCCCCCTTCAATACCTCTTACCCCATCCAGCACACTGTGATCTGCAGCCAAACCCCCCTTTCAAACACACACACACACATGGTGTGTGCAGCCACACACACCTTCACTGCAGAAATGAATGGGCTCTGGTGGGAAGTTTGGTTTTAAAACGAGGAATCTAGAGTCCTTTTCTTGGGGGAGGGGGGACACTGGGGTTGGATGGAGGTTTTCCTCAGGGTCAGGAGGTCAGAGCCTGATTTCTGTGGGAGGTTATTAGCTGGTTGAGCTCTCAGGAAGGAGTGTGTTATCCTTATGATTCACCGCTGGAGCCCGCGCCATCACAGGAGGCTGTTTACTTTTACAAGTGGAAGAACTAATTGACACTTGGGTGCTGGAGTCCAGTTTTTCTTAACAGAGCTCATATTGTTGAGGTGTTGTGCTTTTTAGAACGAGCTGCCCTCTGGTGGTCAGGTTTTTAAAAGCACCAGATTTAGTAATGCTCTGATGCAGAATTTAAAGGTGACCCATTATGCTTCCTTGAATAGGTCTGTAGAGAACATGCTCATTGCATTGATTACACTAAATCATTCTTAGATAATGAGATTTTAGTTTTTAATCTGTTTAGGCTCCTTTCAAAATGAGCTGCTTTAGAGCCCCTTGTCACTTTAAATCCAAATAATCTGCTGCTGGCCCCAACTCGACGTTTACACTCGCACGTGAAAATGACTGAAAACAGATGGTCAAATATGCAACTCTACATCTTTGAAAAGCAGAAGTAGAGCCTCATGCACAACTGACAAGAATACAGCATGTAGAATTCAGCTGGGGTTGCTAGGCAACAGGCTGGGCTTTGCTGGAGTTGCTCGGTAACGGGGCAGTCCCTGCTGATTTGTGACATTAAATTCGGGAGGTTTTTGAAACTGATGTTTTTGACAAATGACAAAATGTTGGCAAATGCTTTTTAGTGTCTTGAAATGATTTGAGTGTTTTTTTAAGTGCTTGGACTGTTTTTAGGAGCAATAGGAACTGAAATGGAGGAACAAAAATGTGCAAAATGTGAATTTTGTGTAAACCAAGAAGGATGCAGCAAGTAGTTCAGCGATAAAACACTTGTCTTTCCCAGCAGCTGGCATACAGCGATAAAATTAGCTGACCAAACATTCTAGAGCTCTGCTTGGGTTGCTAGGTAACGGTGCCAGGCTTGGCTGGGGTTGCTAGGTAACGGTGCGATGCCTGTGGAAGGTTTTTGAAACGGCTCATTTTCCAGACTCCAAAAAAATACATACTTATTGCCAAAAAACGATCGGACGTTTTTTTTGTTGTTGTTGTTTTTTGTCTTCTTAAGCGTCAAATTAAAGCATGAAACCATAGGAAATGTGAACTTTGCATAATCCCTTTAAAAGAAATCCCATATTTAAGTCCTGATAAAATACAGTCGTTTAAAGATCTGTAAATTTGTCGGCTACATTGACGAATGGTGCAAACGGCCCTCAGTGGAGCTCTCAATCAACCTTTACAGCAGCACTGACGCTGGAAAGTCAGCGGTAATGTGACGCTGAG
>NW_015115524.1:24428-67668 GCF_001443285.1 Poecilia latipinna
AAATCCCATATTTAAGTCCTGATAAAATACAGTCGTTTAAAGATCTGTAAATTTGTCGGCTACATTGACGAATGGTGCAAACGGCCCTCAGTGGAGCTCTCAATCAACCTTTACAGCAGCACTGACGCTGGAAAGTCAGCGGTAATGTGACGCTGAGAAGAGCTTTAAGACGTCCCCAATGTCTCACTTATTACTGCTGCCAATGAAAACAAAGCCCTTAACCTGACAAACTACCAGGAACATGTCACAAAATGTTGCTTAGCATTTCCTGCCCATTGTGTTTTTCTAAGTTTTACATTTCATTGATCAATTTAATTGCTGTTCTAAAACTAATTTATTTCTCCTGTTATTTCAGAACTTCACAATGGAAGAAAAATAAAATGACCTCTTTTTAATATGACTTCACAACAAAGACAAATTTTAAAATGTTATTTTATTAATTTATTTGACAGGGACAATGAAAATGTATGTAAATGTGCCAGAATTAGCCAAAAGGTCATTTTTCCATCCGTTATCCCTGGACTGGTTTGAGTAATTTGTCTTCCTACAAACAAACAAAGATTCTATGAAACAAGATTAAAATGACTTACTAATTTTGTCGACAAATACAAAACAAAGTACAATGCAATTGCCTTAAAAACTATTAAATAAAAGAAAAAGTTTTACATGTATTTTTTCTTTCTTTAAATTAAGCTGTAACTATTCTAATATTTTTATTATGCCAGCTGTTATTAAGTTGAAGATACAATCTGAGCACAGTTATTTTGTAATGCATTGCCTAAAATTCATTACATTTTTATCATATTGTCTTTATTTGGTGCTGGTTTTATGCACCTTCTACAAATCAGGTTTTTATTTACCTGGAAAATCTTTAATTGTAGGTGATTTCTGCCTTTTATTGAATCACCGTTAGTTTTTAAGTGCAATAAATTAACATTTTTCTACAGTACAACTCAAATGAAATGGGATGTACACAGTCTTATTTGTTTAACTTTGTATTATTTCTAATGTAGATATGTTAGCTTAACAGAATGATGTGTTATTATGGAAATTCATATTTTACATGTTTCTTCCATTTCCATTTGGGTCTCGGCTGCTTCTAAAAACAGCCAAAATCCTTAAACACACCCAGATGTTTTGTTGGAAATAAAGTTAATAATTTTTGGTCTCTTGAAATTGATCGTTTCAAAAACCTTCAGAATGTAACGTCACAAATCAGCAAGCTCTGCCCCGTTACCTAGCAACCCCAGTGAGGCCCAGCCCGTTACCTAGCAACCACAGTGAGGCTCTGCCCCGTTACCTAGCAACCCCAGTGGAACTCCAGGACTTTTGGTCATCTAGTTTTACTCCCATACGCTCTCATTATTGAGGAATGATTTCATGCCAGCAAGTGTAACGAACATGTTTTGTATAGGCCATAAAATATCCTGATCTGATTATCCTGATTATGCTTCAAAGAAGCATAATAAGTGATTTTTAAAAATATTTTCTTCATAGCAGCATTTATTTTTCTGTTTTTTGTCTGCAGGTAACGTTTCGCACGAGGATCTATCACTGCAACATCAACAGTCAGGGAGTGATCTGTCTGGACATCCTGAAGGACAACTGGAGCCCCGCCCTCACCATCTCCAAGGTGCTGCTGTCCATCTGCTCCCTGCTCACAGACTGCAACCCAGGTAACCCCACCCTCTGGATGCTAAAGTTGAAGTTAATTCACTTTCAATGCAATCTTTCAGACTGCTTTCACAAAACAAACTAGTGACGAATCCAAACTTTCAAGGTCATTTAAATATTTCTGCTAAAAAAAAAACTACATTTTCAGTGTAAAAAACTCTGTTGAATCAAAACGAATATTATCTTGCCCACTGGGGTAAAAATAGCAGTTTTATTGTTTTCTCTGTTTGGCTTGGACTTGGGCTACGTTCATTCAGCAGGAAAATGCGAACCAAATCCGCTTTTTTGGCCCAAATGCGACCCATATCCAACTTTCTCACAGCACTCAAAAAAATCCGTATGTGGTTCTAATTCAGGTCCGATTGTTTCGTAGCGTCAGCAGTCTGAACGGTTATGTTGCATTTTATCCGACTTTTATGTGATTGACGTGAATTATAAGTCATAATTCTGCACCATTAGAAGTCAGACGCAGTAAAACAACCGCTGAAAATTATGTTTATGAATTTATGAAGGAAGCCTGTCAGTACTTCCAGGAATCCAAACTGGTTTCTCTGCAGACGTTACTGCCAATGCTCCACAAAATTTTGTCACCATTAGTTTTACTTTCTTTTTAATTTGCTTCCTTCACGTTGTTATGATCTTGTGACGATACTGCCAGCTCCAATTGCTGAATAAACTTTAAAATCCATAAATCATTGTGTTATAAGCCTGGCAGGCCTCCAGGCTTTGCTTGTGCCCCATCAGGCTAATCATTGTTTGTTTATTTATAGGGTTTTTTAATACACGGCAACATAATATGGTCACTACGCCAACAATTTCAGCAAATAAAGTGACAAGTCATGAATGAAGAACTTTAATTAGGATGAAATGACTAACAACTGCAAAACTATTTATTTTAATTGTATTTTTTATGTTTGCTTGTTTTACGGCTTTATAGTTGGTGTTTAGGCTTCCAATAACGCATTAATTACCTAGTCATATTTTCAACTTTAAACATTTTTTTAACTCAGACAAATGTCAACGTTGACAGACTTGCAGGTTTTCTGGGTCAACCCCTTCATAAAGCCTCCATCCATCATTACTTGTGTAAACGTTGTGCTGCTTTGTGACGTCCATGTTCTTCTGTGCATCCGGGTCACGTTGGGGTCGTAAACCGTTCTCACAGAAGTGTCTTTACACTCGGGTTTAATTAGTAATATGATCAAACACGCAAAGAAAACTGAATTAATCATCAAGGTCTACTGTGTAAACGTGGCTTTTGTTTTTCCCCACAGTATTCACTGTGCTAAGGGTTTTTCTGAAACTGCTGCAAATATAACAGGAATCACTGGGAATTACTGCAGAACACAGCAACTAAAAGAAGCAAAACTCAGTTTTTACGCTTCTCTAATCTGGAACCAACTTCCAGAAAACTGCAAAACTGCTGAAACACTGAGTTAATTTAAATGAACGCTGAAAACCAGCATGTTTAGTGTTGCCTTTGATTAATAGTAAATGGAAAATTGATTAATTCTGGTCTGGGTTACAACTTTTCATCACTACTTTTTATCCTGCCACAGTAATGTTTGTTTTTTTTAAGTTTTCTTATCATTTAAAACACTTTGAACCTTGTTGTTGCTGTACAGATGAGCCTTAGGTAAAAGCTACTAAACCCTCTTCTTGAAGCAAAATGTTGTGGTTTTCTAAAAGATTAAATTTAAAAGCACCGGGAATAAAAATTAATGGCTTTAATCTCATTTTATTTGTTTCATTAACTCGTTTATTCATAACGTCTGCGCTGCTCCTGGAGGACGTCTTCTTGATTTCACCATGCTAAATCAATTTCCAGGTTAATTTTGATTTGATGTCGCCTGGTTTGAAACTTCCTAAACATGAACCAAATAATTATCATTCTGATTCGTTTCTGCTGAATCTGTTTTGGTCCATTTCCTCACTGCAGCAGCTGCAGCTCGGCGCTTCTGTTGCTCTTGTTTTGGTTAGCAGAGGCGCCTGAATGCAGGTGGATGTTTTTCTCCAGGCTGTATTTACATCTTAATGAAGTCGGGTCGCGGTGTCCGAACCCATTACAGTCATGATTCCTATTCATTTGCAGCTGCGACGGCGTCAATTACTCTGTGAAACCGATGCAGATTCTTATTAGGCAGGGAGAAACATGCTGAGGGTAAATGGAAACACATTGTTTCAGTCAAACCAGGTTTGTAGTAACCTCTGGGTCCTTTATGTTACTGTTGTGTTAAATAGAACCAATCTCTGAAAGTACTTTATCAATCATGTTTATTTGTATCACCAATTGTGAAACCAGTAAACGTCAAACATCATCAAAATCAACATCACACATCAAATATGTTCATCAGTGTTTCATTTATTATGTTTCGAAAGCAACTCTAAACAGCTGGGACCATAGTCCTGATTTATAGGAACTCTGTGTTTCAGGTGCTTTTCAGTTTTCTGGAAGTTTGTTCCAGATTTGTGGAACAAATAGAAGCTGAATGCTGCTTCTCCATGTCTGGTTCTGATTCTGGATGCAGAGCAGAACCAGAAGACCTGAGTTTTTTCTAGACAAATCTTGGCTTTTGAAACTCCAACATTTCTAGAAAACTCTGACATTAATTTCAAAATTTCATAATGTTTTTTAGCTAATTTTTTACCTTTCAAAATCTGAAATTTGTAGTTTTTTCTTAGAAAATTTCTGAGACTAATCTTAAAATATCTTTTCAAGAAAAAATTTTTACTTTTGAAACTTGGAGATTTTCATGTTTTGAGATTAATCTGAATTTTCTTCAGTAAATTTAAAAATTTTCAAACTCAGAAATTTCCCAATTTTTTCCTAAAAAAATTTCAGAGATTAATCTCAAATTTAGATTTTTTTTCTTGCAAATTTTAAATTTTTCAAACTCAGAAATTTTCATGTTTTTTTTTATAGAAAATTTCTGAGATTAATCTCAAAATATTTTATTTTTTTTTTTTTTTTTATAGAAAATTTTAGATTTTTCAAGCTCAAAGTTTTTCTAGTTTTTGGCATAAATGTTCTCCATTATTTTTCTATCTGACCCTAACGAGCCACCATATATCCGTAGATATATTCACCAGTAATGCAGTAAGAAGATGTTTTTGTAAAACACTTTATGGAAGAAATTGCTACTGGCAGTCCTGCTTGAATAAATAATCGGTACAGGAACCAGCTGCGATTGAAGCGATGCTCCCAGTGAGCTGCTGCTGGTTTTCTCTCCAATTATTTCCATCTGACAAATCAGAACAGTTGGGTTTTACTTTCTCCTCTCAGTGGAAACATCTGAAGCTTCATGAGGACGAAGCTGGACCAAAAACATTTAACAACCTTATCAACTGACTTTTGGGTTACAACAAATAATCATTTTAGTGATCTATTGTTTCAATCGGCAACAAGTTTAAGATTTTATTTTTAAACATTTAACTTTTTTATTAATACATTGAAGGATGCAAATAATTCAATTACTTTTTTAAACAAGATTTTATTGCCTAAAATGTAATAATATTTCTTTAGCTAAAACTACGCCGCTTGAAGAGTTATGAGTAGAATACATTTACAGAAAAAGGAAATTTTTTTATCTTAAGTGCAAAATGTTTATATTTTTTGTGTAGTTTTTGGCTGAATTACTGCTCTGACTGCATTGCTATGTTTGCAAACTTTCTTTTTTTGGTCTGAATACTCCAGTTAATGATTAATCAGCTGATTAATCATTATTTTAGTTGATTAATAACAATAATTTCAGCCCTAAGGACCCTATTTTACTTTTTTTTTATTGTGGTCATTAAAAAAAATGATACATTTCCTTCAACTTCAAATTTTCCTTTTGCAAAAACTAGAATACTAATAAGTTTAGCCAGAATACTGCGCACCACGTACTTATACTATACTGGAAAGTATATTAATTTAATACTACTTCGGATTAAATTGGGATGCATATGTTTATTAAAAAGTAGACTTTAAGCATACCGTTAATAGAGCTGCAACTGATTATTTTATTAATCAATTATCCTGAAGCTTAATCAATTAAAGAGTTCTGAGTAGAACATATTTTCAGACAAAGGTGGGTTTTTTATCTTAAATGGAAAATGCATATATTTTTGTATGGTTTTGTTCTATTTTGCTCTATATTGAGTCTAAATTATCGATTACTAAATTAGTTGACGATTATTTCAGTTGTTGATTAATTGTGATTAATCTGATTAATCATTTCAACCCAACTCTTAGTGGCTCAATGAGTTTATAATCTGTGCAAGGGATATAAATATTGGCTTATAACTTATACGTTAGTTATTTAAATTGGGGTGTATTAGTTTAATCACGACTAATTGTGATTAATCTGATTAATCATTTCAGTTTTAAGGACACTACTTTTTACTTTTTTAATTTAATTTTTAAAATGCTCTGTATAATTTTCCTTCTGCTTCAAAATGATGCACCATCTGTGTTGGTTTGTCATATAAACTCCTTATAAAATATGATTAGTTCAAGTTTTCTTATTTTTTTTGCTGCTTTGGTTTAATAGAAACGAGTTAATTTGGTGTTTTTCTGTCTCCTTTCAGCCGACCCCCTGGTGGGAAGCATCGCCACACAGTACCTGACCAACAGAACGGAGCATGACAGAATAGCTAAACAATGGACGAAGAGATACGCTACATAGAGCCGTCGCCGCTGCTGCTGCAGCAACTGCGGCGCCCCGTCCTCCCTCCTCATCTCTGAACCTCTCTCTACCTCTCATCCTTCGTACGTCAAAGCACACTCACTAAGTGCAACGGTGAACCTGCCCTCCTGTTACCGCCCTCCTCCTCTTCCTCCCCATTTTATCTACCTTTTCTGTGCAAAAAACGAGAAAATTTTAAACAAAAAAAATGTTCTTTGTTCCTTGTTGACTTGAAAGCTTCTTTTTTATACAAAGAGTAGATTGGGATTTTTATTTTCCAATATCTGAATGTTGGAAGTATTGTATTGGAGAAAAAAACAATATCATTATTATCACTTGCATTGTCCTCTGACTATACAGTATGTATTCTCATTTTTCTTAGTGGCACCTGGAACAAAACTGCAGAGTATGCTTTGAATTTTAATTTCTTTGCTCGTTTTTTGGAGATTTTTTTTGTAATTGTCATCAGTGACGTTAACTGCATGGAAGAAGTTTAGCCCCAGTCGATTCTTCTTGCCTTTAACCTCTTCTGATTTTGTTTGTACTGTATGTATTTTTTCAAAGGCTTTTGAGGCAGACCACTAAAGGTTTGGGTCTGCCTGTGAAAGAGGCAGGACTTGTATATTTACTGGCTACCCGCCACCTCTGCCATGTGCAGAGTGGTTTGTCGTGCACTTGTATATCTGAAGCACCCAATAAAACACTCCGTGGTTGGCTCGTGAGAAAAAATGAGTTTTTTTTTTTAAGTGCTTAAACATTTACACTCAAACACACACGGATGATTATTTTACGACCAACGTCAAGGAGACGTGATCTTATCTGTCCGATCGCCTCAGGAACTCATGAATGGATCTCCATAAAAGACTCGGGGAATAAAGTGGATCTTTGTGTTTTGGCAGCGATCCATATCGGGAAAGCCTTTACTGTTGTGAGGATTTACAGGACTGAAGATAAACTCAGCTGAAGAGGGTAGAAAATTATTCTCAAGTAAGATCAGCACATCTTCAACTCAAAAGCAAAACGCAGCCGTCCAAGAAATTACAAAGAGGTTACAAAAATTATTTTTAAAATCAGAATTATATCAGAACGACAGGATTTCTCCCACAGATTTAAATATTATGCTGTTTAATCTGATAAAAGTCAGATTAAACTATTTCTGCCTCTAGAGTAACTAAATCCAGATTATA
This sequence comes from Poecilia latipinna, assembly GCF_001443285.1. Classification (NCBI taxonomy): domain Eukaryota; kingdom Metazoa; phylum Chordata; class Actinopteri; order Cyprinodontiformes; family Poeciliidae; genus Poecilia; species Poecilia latipinna. Next base: position 31,957 of record NW_015115524.1, read on the forward strand.
CTGGAATAATTGTATCCATGTCAGTACGACACAAAATGTAACACAATAGATTACTAACTCATCTAAATGTGTAATTTAAACTTTAGAAATTCATGAATTTGCACCAAATGCGGCTGAAATGAAATTGTGAGAAGTTTGCACAAAACAACAGCAGAAAGTTACTCTGCTGATTCATCATATGAAACTAAAACCACACTTTCAGGATGATGAGACACGCTTCGCTGTTTTTCCATCGCATGACCTTATAATTACACCACATGAGTAATTTTCAGATCGGTTTGCTGACATGTGGTCAGTTCTTATGTGGTTCATATTTTTTTATTATTCCTGCGGCTAAGGAGAAAAAATACCCACAGCTTAAATTTTTTTGGTCATTGTTATTTTTTAAGCCTTTGAGTTCCTATAGGCTGTCATATTTCATTAAAGGGGACATTTTGAAATGTTTTAAAAAGTGAAACTATTAGGTATATATTTTCAGTAGAACTCTTCTTGTCTACAAAGTTTCAAGAAGACATTTACAAACATTTATGTGAACCAGGGTGAAAATTACACAGTTGAGCTGGTGGCTTTTCAGGCTTTTAGTTTGGTCATTAAATTTTCTCTAGCTTTAAAGTTTATTAGGCCACATGTATGTTAACATGTTTGAATTGATGTCATTAGAATCATTAAAAATGACTACAAATCTGCATAAATTACAAACCACTGTCTCCTTCCCATTGTTAGGAATGTTACAAAGTCCAGTAAGGATTCTCATAAATCCTTTTTATACTGGTAAAGAGAGATGTTTTCTGAAACAAAATGGAGCCGTTTGACTCGGGATGTTTACAACAACTTTAAAATAATTTTCTATAATCTACTCATATCCTGCTGTGCGATTCCACAATCATTAACAATAATCAATACATAGTACATCTAATATTCAATATATAGAATATTTACTGAACTCTGACTCAGAACTGCAACTAAGGTAAGATTGGTGGAATCTACTAACTCTGTCACTCTTTGGTTACCTAGCAACTCACTCACTATTTGGTTACCTAGCAACGGCCTGCTGACTAACTGGCGCAGAAGCAGTTTAAGGTTTCACCACTGAGCCTCATAACTGCTTAAAAATAAAAAAAAACAACAGCTTGGAGAGGAAACTGTGGATAAAACAGGAAAGGTCACACCACCAGTTTAGAAGTATTTCAGATATTTAAACCAAAAACTAATCAATAATTATTGATATCGACTGATATAAAACACTTATAACAAGATACGTTTTTCAGCCATTTCGTCCAGATATATGATTCCAAAGAATAATTTACACCAACAAGAGGTGGCCTTGTTATTTTGGTTTGAGGGCCAAACCAATCTCTTATATTTCATGAGTTTTGTTTAAACTGGAATAAAAACCAAATTATGGTGTAATAATAAAGTCCTCAAAAATAATTTACGATTTTTGGGATTTGACCATTTTATGACTGTTTATGTTCACAGTTAAGAAACATGAGTACAACATGACCTCTTTTCAGAGTGGCGGTAAGTTGGGAGGAAAAGGGACTAAATGAGGTTACAGTGAGTTAAATGGTAAATTGACCCAGATTGAGTGAAACTAATAGCTACAGTCAATCTTAATTACTCAATAAAGGCTAATAAGTCTTAGAACTGTGTCAATTTAAGATGTTATAGGAACTTTAGCAATTTATTACATGATTATATGAATATATGTTTATATTTGAATCTCTATTTACAATTTTTTATATTCAAAACAAGTTGAATGTAGTTTTGTTATTGCGTTCAAATTCAATTCAAATTAAAAAATACTTCAAATGCATCCTAGAAAAAGAGACATTTATGTCCATTATTAATGGATAGGTACATCACAATATATCACGTTAAAATGATAAACTTGTCTTTATTAATTGCTGATAAAAAATTCTGAAAATGGTAAAACAATAGAAGTCATGGGCCACAAAAAATATGTTTTGTTATGAAAAAAGCAAAGAGAAATATACTGTAAAAACAAACTGACAACATAATATTTTAATGAAACTTAAACATGTTAATGAACATTTGTATACAGAACAAACCTGTATATCTAAGTTATAAAACATGATACAAGTTCCTTTGGAAAAAAAAAAGTTATTGAGCCCAGTTTAATAAAAGGAGGCACAACTAAAACTGTCATAAATCTAAGATTGGAAGAATTTTTGCTCTTACTTTTGGACAGTAGCCATGATGTATTACTATGGCAACAGTGTATTGTTTTTACTACAGGAAGCAGCTGAGTAGCATCTGAAAAGCTCAAATTATAAATTAACTATGACCCCAAATCCCAGAGGAGTTGAAAAGGAGGTTTCATACAACCGATGGTGTCATTCAGGATAGAAGACTGTCAAAGTCTTCAGTCAGAGGTCTCTTCAGATTCGCTTCAAGACTGACTGCTGCTGCAGACCCTTCCTGCCCACAGCATCTCCATCTCCAGTGACTCTTGGAAGCTACTTGGATGATGCCAGTTACAACATTTAATGTCCATTTTTGATAACGTATTTTTGAATTTGGAATGTTTCCAGATTAACATGACATTGATTCATTGAGACCATTAAACTTGACTTCGCCTTCTGAAATGCTGACATTGCGCCATGAGGTCAACATGTTAACGTCCCTGAAGAGGATTAATCCAATTAAATTAGATGTGCTCAATGTGAACCTTGTAACAGTGCAGTAGGCTGGGCCGATTCCACGGTAGGACCGGTGCAGCACTGCCTACTGCAGCCGCGGGAGGCTACTTCCGTTCCGCAGAGGGCGACAGGCAGCAGCCAGCCTCGACTGTGGCGGAGGTCCAGACACAATAAGACTGGGTAAGTTTTGTTTGCTAAACCGACGGTGTGTTTGGCGTGTACATCCAGACATTCCGTGTTGGTTTCTTTGGGCGATCTGCTGGCTGTTTTTGTTTTCGGTTGTTGTCACGGTCAGCTGCGCAAACAACCGAGAAATGAGACAAACAAAACGAGTCTGCCGCACGGGGGAAGGGCTACGGCTACGTGCTGGAGAGTGGAACCGGTCCCGTATATTTCCTGGAATGAATATTGTTTGGTTTTAAATATTTTACGGATTAATTTATATTCCTATGAACTTGGCGACAAAGTGAGGTAAAGTTACTACTTGTATTATATACATGTCATCCCAGAAGTCTAGTTTTTTAAGTCTTTGCTACCAGTTTGAGTAGAGTAAGCTGTTTTCTTGAAGGGTCTGTTAGCATTAATAACCGCTAATGAAGAAAGTGAGGGTAAACCAGCAGTTATTTACACTTATCACCACTTAAATCCCGATGATATACGCCGAGGATTCGGTTGTGGATTGGGTTACTTTAATAAATCTTGAAGCTAGCTTTTCGGCTACTTCGTCAACCGTAACAGAGGACGTTACCTAACGTTTAAAAAACCGCAGAGGCTAATTTTGTTAACAAATCTCGCGAGAGAGAGAGAAACCACTGCACTCAAGAAGTTTTGAAGACAGGTGTGAAATCTTCTGGATACTTCTCAGCGCATTGCTTTGACCTCTTAATTAGTTGCACTGAATTCAAATGGATGCAGTCAAACACCTGTAGCCCCTTTAGTTCAATTCACTTTATTAATGGAGCTGAAATCAACAAATGTCATCCAGATTCACTTAAAAACAGAATAGGTCGTATAATTTTTTTAGTGTGGTTTGTAATATGAGGTGGGCGTAAAGGTATATGGAATTTGGTGAAAGTATTTTCCAGAATAAAGAGGTATTTATATTTCCAGACTTTTTCCCATTCACTGACCCAAGATTGCTTTCTATGAAAAAGAACAATAGTTTATGATAACAGTGAAATTAAAAGCATTGTTGTCATTGAAGAAATTACTTTAACAAGTGTCTGGATGGGAGCACATTATGAAAATGTTCCATTACGTTTGTCCAGGAAAAAGGCGACCTTTCCACTGACACTATGAGTACTTTCTATGATGAAGAATACAGTTATTGGCAGCTTTAGCTCCACCCTGAACTGGGGGTACTTTCTACGGAAAGAATAAAAATCAACACTAAGTGGCTGAAAATGTTGCATTGTCAGGGCAAAAAGTAGGAAAAAGTGATTTGCATGTTACAAAAACATTAAAATATTCTGGAAATTACACAAAGTTTACTTCCAATGATGACACTGACATCTATTCAGCATATTGAATATTTTCTCTCACTTGCCACCAAAAACGTCCACACATTTCAGGTCAGTCATTAATTTATGACATTGAAATGTAGCCAGTGGCCTCTTTTTCAATTAACAAGTTTTCAGTTCTACTCCTCTAAGTCCAATGAGAGACAAAATGTCACAAATTTAATCAAATAATTAAAAATATTGAATAGAATAAAATTTTTTGGAAAATAATTAAATGTAAAAGTCTTTCAATCTTACATTCAGATATAAGAAACGTAGGACAAAAATGGCATCAGGACTGATACTTTTAAGATTACCTCTTATAAATAGATATTAGTAAGCTACTTTTAGCTGTCCGTTGAGGTGGAAGGTGAAGGAGCCTTTTAGGGCATGCAGCTGAAGCAGCAGTAGCTTTTTTTTTTCTGTGTCTGCAGATCTGGTGTTTGATTGACAGAAGGCTGCAGCGTCCCGCGTTTCAGACATTTACTGTCAGCGCAGTAACACTGTGCCACTCACAGATGCAGATTATTGTTGTTTTAGTCATTTTTAACATCAACTGCTGGATATGTGGTGACTGTATATCAGTTTGTGTAATGTATGGTAAAAAAAAACAAACTGTTTGGCATGCAACAGTTGCTGAAGGGTTGGTACTGGTGCTTGAAATCCTTGGAAATTGGGTTTGGAAAGTAGAAAGTCATTGGAAGTGCTTGATTTTCAAACTGAAGTTTTGTCAAAGTGCAAATCTAGGCTTTGATTAAAAGCCAACTTTTAGAAAACATTTACAGTTGGAACCAGATATTTTCATACACCTCATGAGACAGACATTTTTTCTCTCGCTGTCTGAAGTTAAATCAGACTAAACTTTTATTAGTTTATATCAGAATATCCAAAATTATTTATATTCTTTAAATACAAGAGCATCTTTTTTGTAACTTTCCTTGTTGTCTTTGAGCAGGAAGGTAATTTACCTTAAGATGTGTTTGGATTGTTTCAGTGTAATGAATATTTATTCCTAATGGCCCAATGACTTGTTGATCTGTGCAACTGAAATCAAAGGTTTCTCATATTTTATATAATTAACAGCTTTATTAAAATTGAGGGATTTCTTTTGTTTTGTTCTCGAACCAGTTAGGTATTTAAAGCATAAAATGTAGCTATATTCCAGTTCACTTTCTCCCTTTGTGATACAATCAAAATACATGATTAATAACAGTAATAAATGATATTGTATGAATTGAAACTGTGTTTTTAGGTATGTTTGTATTGATTTTATCTCCAAAGTGTGGCGCTGGAAAAGTTTGAAAACTTAAAAAGTGCTCTAAACCCTGTGATTGGCTAATATTTTCCAGGTGTTATGAAGTTTAATTTCACATGTTAAAGTGATGGAAGCACATGTATTAGTGGAAAGATTAAGATTTTCTGGTAGAAATGAACAACAAATTTCCCACATGTGGTGAAACATTTGCCCCGGTTTACTTCCTGTCTTTTTTTTTTATTCTCAGGTTGCGCCTCTTCTCCAATCCTAACCGGAATGTCGGATGAGGATTCCCGAGCCAGCACCAGCTCTTCCTCATCTCCGCCTTCCTCCAGCCAAAGCAGACATCGGGACGCGCAGGGCAAGAAGAAACGGGAGAGCAAAGCCAGCATGAGCAAGACCTCCAAGCTGCTTTCCACCAGCGCCAAAAGGTTCGCATGACACGACGGCGTCGTAAAGTCGCTCATTCTGAAGGATATTTCTAATCCAAACCAATCATGTTGGGCATAAATCTGAGACGTTAATGTTGCAGACGGCAGAGAAGTTGTAAAATCTGATTTACCCTGAGTAAATTAGAAGAGTGGGGGAGTTTTATTGCACTTCCACCCTGCAGTTGTTATATATTTGGAAAATATGACAGACAGGTTAGTTTTTGCATAAACAGTAGCTCCAGTACAGTTAAGTTAGTCATACACTGCAAAAACACAAAATCTTAGCAAGTTTTTCTGATCTAGTTTCTAGTACAAATGTCTTAGTACAGTTGAAATAAAATAATACTAATTTAGATGCTCCTATATCTTGCAGAAGTAATTTTCTGCAATAAAGACACAGAATAATCCTTAATATTGATGAAAAAATAGTTCCACTGGCAGAGTATTTCACTTAAAACAAGACATTTTTCCCATGTAATAAGTGAAATAATCTACCAGTGGAACCAGTACTTGTATTCATTCAGGGAATTATTGACTCTAAAGAAGCTCCTATATCTTGCTGAAAAGTTACTTATCAGCTAAGTTTGTCTTATTTTAAGTATACTAAAATATTTCCAAGAAACTAGAGAAAAATACTTGGTAATATTTTGTGTTTTTGCATTGTGAGATCTGTGGTGTTTTTAAAGGAAACGCAGAAGCTTCCTTTTCAGATAGAAGATATAAAACTGATCACCACTTATTTTCTCCATTGTGGTTTTTGTTTCTTTTTGCACAAAGAGCTTTTTACTGTTTTGCTTCTGACTATTGAAGTGTTCAGTGTATGGTTAACAGTTGTATTTTGTGGCTTCAGTGTTTTGTTTTTTCTCTACTATGGAGCATGTATGTGTGTATATATATATATATATATATATATATATATATACATATATATATATATATATATATATATATATATGAATATGTATGTTTCTCTTTACTTTTTCTTCCATTAATCTGAATAACAACTTCTGTTCTTGTCGTCTTGGAGTTGATCCATTTGTTGGCCTTAGTTTCTTCTTCAGCCTTCTGAGAACTGAACACAGGTTCTCATTGGCGCTAAAATCTGGGAATTTTTCCAATTTTTTTATGTTCTGATTGTCATGACAGCTTATTTTAGATTTTAGATTCATGAGAAATCATCACCAGGTTGTTTCTGGATCCGTATCCGAATCTTGGCTTTATTCTTGGTGGTGTTTGAAGAGCAAAACTGGGAGGAAATCGTATTTCTCGGTGGCAAAGGAGCGCCGCACATGGATTGAATCAGGATTCCAGATGTTCAGGAGGAAAACCGCAAAAAAAAAAAAAATCACTCTGTTCCTGCCCCAGAACTCCAGTATGTCCTGCAGTCGCTTTGATTGGCGGCTTTCTGTTCACACTAAAGATCTGCTTCAATTAGGGATGCAGCTTATTGATTAATGAGTTTATCTGAAGTTGACTGATCCTACTGATCAACTAACGACTAATCATTTTCTTAAAAATCTGTTGTCTCTTGCATCAAGAGGGTGGACCATTTTTACCATTAAATACTTCATGAAAAATTATTAAATTTCAACATTATGTTAGCCAAGCTGAGATAAACTTTTGCTGGACAATAACTTGTCCCAACAATTACTTCAATAAACGATAATATTGTTGTTTTGAGACCATTTTTAAGTAATGTAATGGTAATGGAATAATAATACAAGAACATATTGTCAATAAACATCAACTGTAAATAACAATGACATTTAACACTGGAACTGGAAGATATTTTAAATATCCGAAATAAATAACGAAATAGATAAATTACGAAGTCTCTGGAAACAAAATTGTCCTTCAAAAAAGGACTAGTTGAGACCAAAACATCAGACTGAAGAGTTTTACCATCCAGTTTTTGGTAGAAAGAGAAAAACAATAAATCATGCTAATGGAAATTGAGCTCTTTTGAGTTTATTATGTGATTAATTGACTTATTGCTTAAGTCAGTTATAGTGGCAGGCTTAGTCAGCTGTATTGCACAGAAAGTTGTGGCTTTTTCACATTATTAAACTTAGACATATTTAAAAACTATAGCAAAATAGAAAACTATTAGGTTGCTAAATGGACATAAAACAATGAAAATAATAAAATATCGTCACCTTTCTAAAAAAAAAATAGGTTGTCTTTTTTATTTTGCATTTTTCCAAAAGTGATTTTAGCACACACACACAAAACGCATTTGGCAAAAAATGACGTACTGCTGTCATTTTAGGAAGGTGATGAAATAGCATTACCATCTGTAGTTGCTCTAGAAGTAAAGTTAAAACTTAGCGCCATGAAAATCAGCCGCCGGATGTTTTTTCCCTCCGCTTTTCTGACATTATCCTTGCCTTCGCAGCATGTCTGTAGTTTTTGCATGAGACGTTGAAGCTGCTCCGCCACGAAGATCGGCTGAATGAAGCGCTATTAAAGTGAAACTTAAGGAGTCTGAGTGTTTTTGTTTTTTTTTAAACAGAACCGCATAAAGTGCAATTTGCATCCCACACCGAACTCTTTTTGGACCGTTCTTTACCGTCCTGGCTCTGCCGCCATCTTTGTTTCTCTAAGAACGGATGCGCTTCAGGATGACCAGCAGCGCCCTCTGCTGGATGGCGGCCAAACTACAACACTAAAAAAAAGGTCTAAGCGAACGTTATTAGGAATTAATTTTAGTCTGATAAACGATTAATCTACGATCAGGATTCTACTAGTTTCTGTTGAACATATTGAAGTCTTCATCTTGCTGAACTTTTTATCTTGAAGTTGTTGATGAACCAGAACGTCTTCTTTAAGCTGCGGCGTTTTTAGCAGCAGTTTCCTGCATGTGAAGCCATTTTGATGCAAACCAATAATGGCTCGACATTTTTCACCGGAGGCAACAATTCCTGACACAAGAGGAGAGTGATTTCTTCCTCATGTTTAGAAACCAGTTGCTGATTTCACAAGGCAATCTGTGCCAAGGATGTAACCAAGCAAATATAGTTGATGATTCAGTGCAAAAATATACAAATTAAGTAATTAATTAGTAGGTTTATGTTTGTTTCTTTGTAGTAATTGAATCGGTGCAAAAAAAAAAGCAAAGTTTGCAGAGAAACATTTGTCACTGCTTCGTAGTAAATCTGTGGGGTTTCTGAAGTTATTTTTATTTCTTCTGTGTGCAGGATTCAGAAAGAGCTGGCTGACATTACACTGGACCCGCCACCAAACTGCAGGTACGGTTCTTCTTTTTGTTTTCTGTTATTTACTAATACATACCAAATTAGTCTGAATTATTTGTAACTCATCCTCACACATCCATCTACTTAAATTCCTAAACTCTGATAGAAATGTGACCGAACTGCAAGAAAATTTCAAATTTAACTGAAATCATTAAAGGTTTGATTAATTGTAACATGTTGGTTGTAAAAGTTTGACATTTTCAGGTTTACATTTATCCACCTTGCGCCAATTCAAGTTTCATTTATTCCTACCAATAGATTTTCAAATTAACAAAATACTGCAAATAGATAAATTATTGTTGAATCCATCAATTTTAAAATTGTAATTGTTTAAACTTCATTTGTGTATGACTTAAAGTTTTCTCAAAGTATCTTCTTTTTTCGTTCTTTTAGTCCATTTGAGACAGTGAACATCAAATTAATTCATTATTAGTGTGAAAAAATGTTGTAATAATGGATAAAATCACATTAAATATTAGCAATCCTCTAAAATACACGATCTTACCATCAGTTTGGCATCATCTCCACCTAAAGCGGGCTGTCGGCTTTTGCATGCTATCGTGCAGTATAATGAAAATCTTTATATAAGATACTTAACCTCTGGGTTCAGATGTGTATTTGAAAGAGTTGCGTGTTGAAATTTCCAGACATTGTTAATTATAAAACAGCCAGAGGTCGATGTCAACATGATCAAAAACGAGGAAATCAATATGTCTGATTGTAACGATCTCTCCCTCTCTCCCCCATCGCTGCGATCAAAACTGCATGTTCAGCTGCTTTGAAGAGGAAAAGATCAATACAGATTATTAAGGATCACTAAACCCAGAACACGGGATTTACTTTGAACTTCAGCATCCATGAATAAAGCTCAGTGGGGATACCAACATCCACATTCCTTTTTATTTAAAGGACACATACAATGGAAAAAAATATTATTTCTCATCTTTATTTACTGATCAGGGAAATATTAAATGAAAAGTAACATTTATAGTCCTTCATGTAGCAGTAAAAATACAACATTACTATGAATTTATTGGTTTCTACAGCTTTTGAATGTTAGATTCACATATTTTTATATTTTTGTCCCCTTGTTTAATTTTTTTTAAATTATTCACCTTATTTTTTAAAAAGTGCCAGATCATATTAAGGTCACATTTCCTATAAATTCTGTATTGGCGCTGAAATGATTAATCAGATTAATCATTATGAATCGATTATTGAAATAATCATCAACTAATTTAGCAATCAATTGTTAACTGGAGTATAAAGAACAACACAATAAAAGCAGTAATTAGGCCAAAACTGTACCAAAAATCAAAACTTTTTGTATTTAAGATTAAACATTTCCTTTTGTAAATATTTTTATCTTCACTTGGTTCAAATTCAGTACAAAAAAATCTCCCATAAACAATCTTTTCCATCCAATTACTAATTGGTTTAATCCAGATTAATCAACACTGTATTGATAAGTCGAGCAGAAAGGGCTGAGCTTTCACTTGTTGATGTTAGAAGCATCTTTTGCTGCTGATGATCAAGCGTAGATCAAAACAAATCTGTTTTATTGCATCTTAGGCAATAAAATGTTTATTTTCTCAATTTATCAAAAATTTTTGTGTGTATTTTTAATGCCAAATGAAAATACCAAATTTTTTATCCAATTCAGAAAAACTAATAGATAATAGATTTCTAAAATAATCAATATCTTGTGTTTTTATTAATCAAATCTTAGTAAATATTTTACTAACACAAAAGCGTAATTTCAAGCATGCACTAAAGGCAACAAAATGTTATTTAAAAAGGGAATTTAATTATTTGCTTATTATGTATTTTAATTGTAAAAAGGTTTGCATGACAAATCTACATAATGTGCTAGTTTTTTATCCAATTAATGATCAGAATAATCGATTTACGATGATAATAGTTAGTTGCAGCCCTAATTTAAACAGAATGATCATGTTCTTTTATCAATCTAGCTGATAAATACCAGAGTTAACAGATGGAAACCAAAGTGCAATTTGAAGGTTATCTGAATGATGGTTCTGATCGTCTCTGTGACTGCAGTGCTGGTCCAAAAGGAGACAACATCTACGAGTGGAGGTCGACCATCCTGGGACCACCGGGCTCCGTGTACGAGGGAGGAGTCTTCTTCCTGGACATCGCCTTCACACCCGACTACCCATTCAAACCCCCAAAGGTACAAACTGCAGTTAATCATCCGCCATGACAGAACGACAGTCCATTTAGAGGCCGCAGGGCATGAAAACTGATACAAACCTTTCAAATAAAACAACTCCAGAGTGAAATCCTCTTTAATAAGCTGATTATTGGAGGCATTTTAAAAAACAAATTCACTCAAAAGCAAGAAAAGTTTGATACAAGGTATCCAAAAATAGGAACAGTGTCGACAAAATTGCATCTTTAAATACTCCTGTGCAGATTTGTTGCAGATGATTCTCAGATAAGGTGAAACTGTGTGGTTATGTTTGTTTGAAAAGTGCACTTCCTGCATGACTCACTTTCTGTTGCCATTCCTGTTTTGTAGCTGTGTTATTTTCCCCTGTTCAGTCTGCATGGCCTCAAAATAACCAAATTCTCAATAGTAGTTTCTAAATTACATTTAGCAGCATCTATGTCAATTCATCTCATGGAAAGAGGGATGTCGCTAAAACTGTCAGCGACTGTGATGAACTTTACTTTTTACAGTAACGGTGCTTAAGTTCACATGACACATTCAGAAAATATTTACTTCAGCATTTAAATATAGTTTTGTCAACATGTTTACAAAAAAATAGCAAGGTAACTCTTCAACTGTGTTCTTTTATTTGTAGTTCTTATGGGTCTTATTTTTAAATCTTAAAACGTTATAAATTTAAATACTGAAATTTTAAGAATTTGATGCCTATTATAGACTGCTCCGTTTCTATTTCATGACTAAATCTTTGCATTGACCTGTTTGTTATAGTCAGATAAACTGAAGTTTACTTGTTAATCTAAATAATTTAAGCAGAACCTATTTATGCAAAGTTCACCTTTTGCACCTTTTATGTTTCCATTTAGGTCTCAACTTCTTCTAACAACAACTCAAGCGCTTAAAAAAGAAATAAAAAAAACACGTAGCCGTTTTTTGGCAGTAAGTTCATGTTTTTAGGTGTCAGGGAAAAATGAGCCTCCCGATTGTTAAGTCGTATTCCAGCACTGCGTCGTTACCTAGCAACCCCAGCAGAGCCCAGCCCCGTTACCTAGCAACTCAGGTGGAACTCCAGCACGTTTTGGTAAAGCTGACACATTGTGTGTATTTAGGACATTTTTAAAGTGATTAACAATTTCAAGACTGTATGAGAATATATTTAAGGATGGCTAAAAGTGCATGAAAAAAGCAAAGACATCCCAACTCTACGGAGCTTTTTAATGTCTCATTTTAAAGTCACTCCATGACTTTCTGATCTTTAAACGCGCCTGAGCTCTGCAGCTACGAAACCTGCTGACAAACCCATCAAACGTATGAATATCATTAGGAACTGGGAGCATAAACGCTGCATACATTAATAACAACCAGCACATGCATATAAACTGGCTTGTTTTCTATGCATTGCGGTTGCTCTGAATTTTATGTCCAATTAGCCACTTTCAGTTTCCGTGTGGTGTTTTGCTAATCTGAGGATCTGTTTCTACTATCTGATCATCAGGCAACGTTTTACAAACAGAAAGAAAGTGTTTCATCTCAAAATCTGGCCCTTAACATCAGGGCCTTTTTCATCTGTTTAGATTCCTGTAGGTTTATTTTCTTTATTTAGAAAACGTTAATCACTTCAGTTATATGTCTGACATTTATGTGCATAGATTACATTAAACCATTAACTTCCCCTAGTATTTCCATCTAAGTAATGCATTTTGCTTTGGTCCAATGCCAGCACATGCAGCAGCTTTTTAATAATGCATTTAAAACTCATTAACTTCTACATTAAAAGCATGAAATCCAGTTTAAAGCAGTCAGTGATCATTTCTGGACTTCTCCCTCTTAAGCAGCACCTCCTTTCATGGATGCTGATAAAGGTTTGTCAAACACTGAGCTGGAGAAAATGGATCTAAACTGATAAGCTTTGAGCCAAAACATGACACACGAGAAAGCAAACACTGACTGTACGACCCCTCGATACAGTCAGGAAATAAAAAACTGAATTATCTATTCAGTTTAATAAAAACTTAACTTTTTTGTCTATCTAAAAACGGGGTAGAAAACATTCCTGTAGGATTCCATGGTTTACTGCAATATATTATAAGCCTGGCGGGCCACCAGACTTTACCTGTATCCCCACCAGGCTTAGCATTGCTTATATTTTTAAGTCATTTTAAAATATTTGGATTTTATTAAGGCTTTATAGTTGGTGTTCAGGTATTATTCCCCCCAGTCTTTCAGTAACATAATTATCAAGTGATATTTTCAAATTTCCTGTCAACTTTAAACATTTTTTAACTGAAAAACACGACGGGCCGCTGGATGAAGGACTACCGTAGCGCCCAACCACAAGGCTAAGCACGTTTTCTGGGGGAAACGTTGGGTTACCAAAGGCGCTTCAAATCCTTGAAAATTCTTGAAATTCAAGTCCAAAGTTTGGAAAGTGCTTGATTTCTGCATAAAGTCCTTGCAAGTGCTTGATATTCAAACTGTTTTGTAACAAAGTGCAATCTAACGTTTGATTAAAAGCCTATATTTGGGAAATGTCATTTACAGTTGAAACTAGAAATTTTCATAAAACTGAAAAAAGGTTTATTCAGACTAAACTTTTCTTATTTAATCTTGTTTTTATTTGCTGAATGGCAAAAAATATAGCGGTAATGTTTTTCTATCTTATTAAGTTTAACTTTCAGTTTAACCACAAAATATTTGGCCACAAGTCACTTTTACTTTCAGAGAAAAATGAACCGCAAATAATGCAGAAAAAAATTCTTATTCTGATAAAAAAAATATTGTCACATTCTTCAGGTTTCTTATTTAACAACATAAGCTTATTTTATGCAATATTAGACATGCAAATAAATAATTCAATTCATTTTTCCAATAAGGAAATAAACATTTTATTTCCTAAACTGTAATAACACAGCACTCAAGTTAATTATTTTAAAAATCACTTAATCACAATTAGTTTGTTCATTTCAGCCCTAGAGTAAAAGAACATTCTCTGACCTGTTAAACTTTATGCTCACAAACAACACCTGTAGTGATCTTAGTAATCCAGTTGTTGACATCTTGCTCAAACTGTCAGCAGTAGTTGTAAGAAACTGTGCTCTTCCATATTGTTCCTCCTCCTCTTTAATCCCAGATTACAGTTCTTTATTAATCCCAGCGTTAAAAACTTTTTCCATCAGACTGGTGGGTGTCCTCTTAACCTAGTTACTTTCACAGCTAAACCACATTTCCTGCGCAGCTTAGCTTATCTCTGCATTTAAAACGCTCACTTCATTCTGTTTCTGCATCACCAACAAGCAGCTTTACATCCGTTCAACATATTTCTGTTTTTTAATTAAATCAAGATGAAGATGCCCTAAACTGGACTACAGAATGTCACAGTGGAGCCAGATTATCTTTTACATGAGATTCACTTCCTACAGCTTTGTGTTTAAAAACAATTCAAAGGCTAATCATGGTTTGTTTACGCTTCAAAGTGTAATCTGAGATATAATACTTCCCATTTAACAGATAACAGAAGTGACATCTGCTTTTCCCTTTTATTTAAACCCTGAAGGATTTAAATAAAAATATGTATTGGGAAGAATCTGACAGTGGTAATCTGATCTTTGTTTGAAGATTGAGTTTTTATTCGACTCCAAACAGCAAACCTGAAAATAGTTTGATCTTTTTTTTTCTGAAAAATTACATTTTTAGGTTTTAAAAACTACTTTTGAATAAAGTAAGGCTGATAGAACAGGCAGCTTTTGTTTTGTTTCATTGTATTTTAATAAAAAAATCACAAAACTAAACTACACTTTTGGCAAACAGAAAACACAAGAATTGTTGGAAATTAGGAGGAAATATGTTCTTTACTGTTTGAAATTAAACTAGATGATTTTTTGACGGACCTGTAAACTCTTCTTTGACTAATGGTCTGCTCAACCTGAAATAAGCATTTCTCTTAAATTCCTAAATGGGGGGGAAAAACATTTAATCTTTACAAAATAAAGTGTTTGAGCTTCATAGAAACAAGTAGTTTGGTATGGTTTTTACTAAATATTCATACTTTTTGGGCAGATTATCTGTTTTTGTGTGCTTATGGTGGTTGGTATTGATTTTTATGAAAGTTTATGGCACGTTAATGTTTCTACGGCAACAGAAATTTGCATTAGTGTGATAGAAGAATTATTTAAATAAGAAAAATATAGTTGTTGCCTTTCATAGATGAAACTGACCCTGATTTATTTAACATTTGTAACTTGTAATGTATGAATGAATTAGAAGTTTGGCTAGTTTTATTGAACGTAGCATAATAAAAGAATATGTTATATAAGCAAAAGAACAACAATAAAGTTTATTTACACGTTCAGAGGAGTGGGTAGAAACATAAACTTATGAACCTGCTATGCTAGTAGCATCATCCAGTAAATTACTGTTCTTGGTTAATAATAGTAGCGTATTTTATTTGTAATCCCCTTTATATTTTTAGTTCTCAAAGGACTAAAGTTAAAACCTGTTAGTCTTTTCTATATCAAGGATTTCAAGGATTTTTATTGTCATACCTGCTCATATTCGCATGTTTATGGTACGAAAACATAAACAGCTTTATAAAAAAAAAATACACTTTAGATATAAATAAATGAGTTAGAGTGAGATGATTAAGTGTGACTCAAGTTAATTAATATTTACACTTGTTATAACAGCAAATTTACTGTGGATGAATCACCTGTGTTTGTCGCGGAGTTCAGTCCTGATGAGTAAAACAAGTCATTTATTTTTTTAAGACAATGACTGTGTGTGAAGTACCTCTCTGTAGCCACTAGAGGGCCTTCCAGAGCGGAGTGAAGGTCTTCCAGCCTCAGGTGTTTCCTTGTTCAGAGTGAATTTCAAATATAACTGACAGACATAAAAAATGTCAGTTTTAGTTTGGATGATAGAAAAACGTGAATTATTTCCTCCACCTTACTGAATGTTGTGTCTGCAGGTAACGATTCGCATGAGGATCTATCAGTTTTTATGTCAACTGATGCAACCTGAATACAGTTATGAATTACATTTACATTATATTAGTATTAGTACCCTCTTCAGATCAGTTTTTTTATCTGAAAAATCTTTAATTTTAGGTGATTTCTGCCTTTTATTGAATCACCATTAGCTTTTAAGTGCAATAAATAAACATTTTTCTACAGTACAGCTAAAATAAAATGAGACGTACACAGTCTTATTTATTTAACTTTGTATTATTTCTAATGCAGATATGTTGACTTAGTGATGTGTTATTATGGAAAATTTATATTTTACATGTTTTTTCTATTTCCATTTGGGTCTCAGCTGCTTCTAAAAACAGCCAAAGTGCTTAAAAAACACACCCAGCTGTTTTGTTGGAAATAAAGATAATAATTTTTAGTGTCTTGAAATTGATCCGTTTCAAAAACCTTCAGAATGTAATGTCACAAATCAGCAGGCTCTGCCCCGTTACCTAGCAACCCCAGTGAGGCCCACCCCGTTACCTAGCAACCCCAGTGAGGCCCAGCCCATTACCTAGCAACCCCAGTGAGGCCCACCCCGTTACCTAGCAACCCCAGTGAGGCTCTGCCCCGTTACCTAACAACCCCAGTGGAACTCCAGGACTTTTGGTCATCTAGTTTTACTCCCATACGCTCTCATTATTGAAGAATGATTTCATGCCAACAAGTGTAACGAACATGTTTTGTATAGGCCATAAAATAACCTGACCTGTTCAAAAAAGCATAATAAGTGATTTTTAAAAATATTTTCTTCACAGCAGCGTTTATTTTTCTGTGTTTTTTTGTCTGCAGGTAACGTTTCGCACGAGGATCTATCACTGCAACATCAACAGTCAGGGAGTGATCTGTCTGGATATCCTGAAGGACAACTGGAGCCCCGCCCTCACCATCTCCAAGGTGCTGCTGTCCATCTGCTCCCTGCTCACAGACTGCAACCCAGGTAACGCCACCCTACTGCTGCACCCACCGAAACAAACTAAAAAATAAAACACCAAAAGAACAAAAACCACACACCACTGAAACCATAAAGCATATGAATTCTGAAGTGCTTCTAAATAAATATTAATCATCAGAATAGAAATTATACATCTTATTTTAGTTTAGCATTCGATTAATTAATTGTTTTTTGATTTGTACTTTGTCGTGGATGAAAGCTGTTAAATAAGAATAAACTGATTTTTACTGCTAAGCTCACAGCTGCTTTGGTTCAACGTTTTCCTGCTTCTCAGTTGGTCTGTCACAGTAGCAACTTTTGCTGAACGATAAATTGTCCCAGGACTTATTGTGATAAATGATAATATTGTTGTTTTGAGACCAAAGGTAATGCAAGTTCACTCTCTTTAAATGAACAAACTGTCATTTCTATCAAACGTTCAACTCTGGAATTGGAAGACATTTTAAATATCCAAAATAAACAAAATAGAAATGACAAATAAAATGAATACTGAAGTTTCTGCCTCCAGAAAAATGTCTTGATGAGACCAAAGCACCACAGTGAATACTTTTACCATCCAGTTTTTGGTAGAAAGAGAGAAAAGAGAAAAACAATCAATCGTGCAAATGTAAATTATTGCGCTTGTTTTAATTTATCATGCAATTATTTGATTTATTGCTTATTGCAACAGGCTTACTCCTCAGTTAATGTAATTAAAATGCATGCTGATCAAATTCACCATTTCCAATCTGACCACAAAAGCAAACTGAATCCTGCAAGTTACAGGTTCTGTTTGTCCTGAGGTCTAATCCCTGTTTTTTTTTTATTTTTCTCCTTTCAGCTGATCCACTGGTGGGAAGCATCGCCACGCAGTACACGACCAACAGAGCCGAACATGACCGAACAGCCAAACAGTGGACAAAACGATACGCCACATAAACCCACCGGACGCCAGTGGGAGGAAGAGGAGGAGCAGGAGGAAGAGGAGGGCCGGGGTGGGGGGTGATCTGTGTTGTTTGTGACTGGGGTTATTTTTATCTCATATTTTTAGTACTTTGTCGGCTATATTTTTTTTTGCTTCCTGGTTAAGTTATCGTTGTGAACATGGTAATAAAGGAACACAATGGAACATCTCATCCAGGGCTTTATTTATTTAAACTGAGATTTAATTTCACAGGCCTCAGAAATAAATGTTGATTTACATGAAATTAGTTATTTTAGAATTTATGTGAAGGCTTTTTATACAAGCGTTATCATTCTAGTCCACAAAATATCTTTACATTGTGGCAGTTTTGCTCCAGATCACTTTACTGACACAGAGCTTTGTTTTTTACACGCTTAACATTTTAACATAAATTAGCAGACAGTTGCACTAAAGTAGTTTTAATGGAAGTGTGTCCTAAAGCAGAGGTGAAGGTCTAACTCAGGGATCCCAAACTTTTCCAAAGAGCATTAAACTCTGCAAGGCCACAGAAAGCGCTACAAAATATGTAAAGAAATACCAACTTCTAGAATCGTTTTTATTCACTATTCCATAATTATTACAGTAATTTAGCATAATTGCTGTGTCTAATATGAGTTATGTGGCAGAAAATTGTTACTAGATAATATATTCTGATTTTATTACCACATAATACAATTTTAACACAATTCCCTCTCATGTTTTTGTTTTTTTTCCTGTCATTTTCTTGTCAAACTTTTTAATTTCTTGGTTGCTACGCCAGCTTGATTAGCAGAGCAACTTAATGAGTTTGACTGGCAGCCAATCAGAAAATGACCATCAGAAATAACATTTAAATTAATTATTTTAATTTTTTTTTAATTATTGAAAAACAAGAAAAGATGAAAGACTTAAGATTAAACAGTTAATGGGATTCATATTTGTTGCATGTTTTTCTCACTTTGAAAAACATTACTATTGATGAAAAATAGTTTTTCATTGACATTAATGGATTATTTACGTAAAATAAGTTCCTATAAATTGCTGAAAAGTTACCTACAACTTATTTCTGTCTCATTTCAACTGTGGTAAGATATTCTGTTTAGAAACTAGACCAAAAATACTTGGTAAAATTTAATGTTTTTGCAATATCCTACATTCTTTTTGGTCAATTTTAAATAATTATTTACATAAAACAACCTCATATTTTTTGCTGAAAAGTTACCTGTAAGTTAGTTTTTTTTTTTTTTCTTATTTCAAGTGCACTAAGATATTTGACCTAGAAACTGAACCAAAAAATGCTTGGTTAGATTTTGTGTTTTTTTAGTGATCAATGTCAAGTTCGACCTCAGAACCATTCACCTTCACAATATTTGGTCAGTCCAGCTGGGATTCGGTCCAAAATAAGTTCATATACGGCGATATGTGACATTTCTTCCTATTTATAGGTTTAACCACATGACCCATTGTGCTAGTCAGCAGTGAGGAGTGTTTACAGCTTTGTTTATCAGAGGGAGAGTCATCTGTCAGACATAACAGGGGATCGTTACCAAATATAACCTCGCTGCGATGTCGGGTGAACGGATATGAGATGCGTAGGATCAGAGAGGTCAAACGTCCTCGCATTTCAACGGCAGGTCACTGCCAGAGGAAACCCGCTCTGCAGAACAGCTACAACAACTGCCTCTCAGAATACGCTTTCACTTAATAAAGCTACAAAAACTAAGAATACATGGTAGAAAATCTGGTAGAAAACTGAGCAGATAAAAATGTTACCAAGTATTTTGGTCTAGTTTCTAGTGCAAATAACTTAGAACACCTGAAATAAGACAAAACTAACTTGAAAGCAACATTTCAGCAAGAAATCTGAGGTTGATTTAAGTAAATAATTCCTTAATATGTATTAAAAAGAGCTAGTTATAAGTGAAAAAATCTGCTGACATTTTCGAGTTAAAATGTCTCAATATTATCGCAATAATTTCTGGGACAATTTATCATCCATCATTGGTATCGTGACAGGCCTACGCATTCAAGTAAGACATTAAAACACTCCAAATCTTCTCAATGTACAAGCTATAATTTGTTTTATTTATTTTACTTTAAGTTACAGATTTAATTATTCCATATCTAACAATATCAAGTAACACTGGGACTCTTAAACTGAGTAAAGTTGAAAGAAGAGGCATTTTGTCCGATAAATCACAAAATCAGATTTTTAAAAAGACAATAATCAGTAAAACTGATCACAAAGTAAGTCTCTATGTTTATGTAAAAACATTATGCATCTCTGTAAGTACCAAGCAAAACCACAAAATGTTACCAATTTACTTTTTAGTTCAAATATTTTAGGACACTTGAAATAAGACCAAACTAACGTAAAAGTCGCTTTTTATCAAGATGTAGGCATTTGTTTTTAGTTAATAATTCCTTAATATCGATGAAAAAGTAACATGGGAAAAATGCTTTAAGTTAAATATCCTGTACTTTCATATCAATTTTAAGCAATCATTCACTTATATCTTGCAAAAAAGTTACCAGTAAGTTAGTTTTGTTTCATTTCAAATGAACTAAGACATTCAGTACAAACTAGACTAAAATCGGTCTGTAAGGTTTTGTGTTTTTGCAGTGTAAAACAGGAATGTATCCCGCTGGTGTCTGGAAAAAACACAGAAACGCCAGAAAACAAAAATAAATGTGCAGAAAAAGCAGCCATGTTGAAAATACAACTCAGCAGCATGCATCATTTCCTGCAGGAGTTTTATTAGCGTCCTCTGACAGCTTTGTACTTCATGGGGTCACTCTGAAAATATGTTCAGCTCTCAGATGGAGTACGTGATGTGTGGCTGGTGCTACGCCCTGCCAAGAGTGAACCACTCCCTCTGAGGCCTGAACGCCCGCCAGCAGCTGAACCTGGGAATTAAAACACTTGCCTGCTCAAACAGATTTCAAACCGGTTTCTGGTAAGATTTGTTTTATTTTTTGGAGGAGCCATTTATGGAAATATTGTTTGGAAACATGAGAATGGATAAAGTTAACAGTTAACTTGTTTTATAATCACAGGCATGCATCAAATTCCCAACATGATAAAAATAAACTCCAGGTCAATGGGAGTATTTGTTAATGATTCATGGAGAGCTTCAGATGTGGTTGTCCTGCTGATCAGATGTTACTACATGTGAGTCGCTGAATCTCGTCAATCTATCAACACGTGTTCGTCTGTTGTGCAGAGTAAAACCAGATGGGTTCGATGTTGTTGTCCGATCAGAACTTTGGATTTCTCTAAAGTAAATAAGAGCTGGGCGGACTGAGACAGCTGAAGCGCTTAGAGAGTCACGTTCACAACTTTCTGCTGCTGGTGGAGAAAATACCTGAAGCTGCTGGCGTGGTTTTAAGCTTATACATTAAAGTATTACAAAAAAATAATAGCATATTAGTGCAGATGTGACAGATCCAATAAAATGCTATATTTGACATTGCTATATTTATACATTTTTGTTTTAAAACAAATAGTCTTAAAACAAAAGTAGTACATTTTACAACACTATATTGGGGTCATTGTAGAAAGAAAAACAAATTTGGCAAAAATCTCACATTTTCTAGAAAAAACATGGACATTTCTGAGCTCCAGAGTCAAAAATATGCTAGAAAAGAACTCAAAAATTCTGAGATTAATCTCACAAGTTTTCTAGAAAAAAAAAAATAAGATTTCAAAGTCTAACTTGACTTTGACTTTTCAAACTCAGAAATTTCCATATTTTTCCTAGAAAATTTCTGAGATTAATCTAAAAATTTCTAGGGTGGTTTTCTAGCAACTTTTTTGACTTTTCAAACTCAGAAATTAGAGGTGACATGTTCCACTTTTCACGATTCATTTCCAGAGGCAAAATGACAAAAATCAGTATCACTTTTTTTGTTAGAAGTCTAACTAAAGCATGAGAACTCTCTGTTCTACGATTTATTCACCTTTACTCAAAATTATTTAAAGGTTTCTGAATTTCCCTTTAAATCCATAAGTTAAAAAAGGAGTCAGGTCACATATGGTGTGTAGTTATTACCAAATTGTTATGTTATTGGCAGTGGGAGCTTTTTTCTGCCTGAATGTGTTATTTTGTGTTTATTTGTATTTTTTTGTTTTAATCTTTAATATGCCAAATTTTGCGCATAACTATTAACATTTTATTCCATTAATACCGTGATTTTATTATATTATTACGACTTTATTCTTGTGATATTAAGACTTTATTTCTGTATGAGTTTATATTTGGGATATTTTTACTTTATTCTCAAAATATTAACTTTATTCACACATTATATCATTATATCAGCTTTATTCTCATAATATTATGACTTTTTTGTTGTAATACTACAACTTTATTCTCTTATTACTTCGACTTTATTCTTGTACAAGTTTATTTTTGTAATATGACTTTATTGTTGTATTATTTCAGCTGTATTCCTGCACAACTTTATTCGCATAACATTATGACTTTATTCTCATAATTTTATACATTTATTCTCATAATATTATGACTTTATTGTGGTAATACTATGACTTTATTTTCTTATTAGTTCAACTTTATTCTTGCACAACTTTATTTTCATAAAATGACTTTTTTCAGACTGACTTGGAATCGGGTTCCAATAATAATATTATTATTTTTGTAATATTCTTAATTTTATGAGTTTATTCTTGTAATTTTTTTCTTTGTATGGCTGCAATACTCCGTTGCAAAATACAGAAAATGTTGACTAGAAATACATTTTAATTCCGCCCTTGTTTGGCGCCCCCTCTAGCAGGGCGCCCCTATGCCTTGTATATAGTGCATACCCACTTTTTTGCAGCACTGACAGCTTACAAGCACAATCAGCTTGTGATTTCAAGTCAGTTGGCTTAAAAAACAAGAATAAAGTGGCTCTACTACATGAAAACTTTTGAAAACAAGAGTTTGTATACTGCATGAATGTCTGACCCTTGGCAGAACAACTAGAGTCATCATTAAGTTAAATATACCTATCAACCAACGGCCTCACGCTGTCGGGGCTTCACGTTGTGCTCTGCAACGTGACCGCCGCGTTTCCATCCTCGTGTTACGTCTCGGACCCGCTTGGCTCCGCCCCTCAGGTGTCCTGAAAGTGTGTCACTGGGTTAAAGTGACTCCAGCGGCCGGCCGGAGAAGGCGGGGCCCCACTATTGAGAACATTTAGTTCTCTCCACTAACCCGCAGTCTCACACACAAAAAGAGGGGGGACTTCCTGCAGCAGCACACGGAGACCGGCTCTCAGTCAGGACGTAGAAAACCCTGGAAGCATCGCTCTTTTCATGAGTCATCGGCTCAGAGGTGCACATTTATCCCAGAAAAAGAAGCCTGGTGTTCGGTTAGGATCCGTCTCTCAGCTCGGTGCTTTTCCTCTGACAGTTTGGATTTAGTTTATTTCCTCCAGCAGTGATGCCAGAGGACATCGGAACAGCCAAACCTGGTAAGAAGATTATGTTTTATGCCATTATTAAGTTAAAATGATAATTTTGCCTGCACTGTGCAGACTTGCTGCAATGTTGTAACATCATGTTAATTCAATATTAAATAGTTTACCCTACTTTTAGGCATCTTTGATTAGTGGGGAAATAACTTCTTTGAGTCTTTTAAAAGTGTTTGAACTGAATCGGGGACAGCTTGTTTACAATTAAGACTTGAGAAATATTCTAAATAAGTTTTAGTGTTTGACCCTGTGTTCAGAGTGGCGATCTAAACGTATTTTTCTGCCCCTGTTGGTGTTTTTAAATCGGGGTTAGGAGAGTCAGAGCGGCGCTGCTGTATTTCCATTTGACACAACAACAGTGTTCCACTTCCCCGGTCCCGCTCACATGGCCAGCGTAGCCGAGCCATGTGCCCGTGTGTACATGCTTTTTAAAAGCCGGGCTCTGATTGGCTGAGGGGCGTTCCACTCCGCGGCGAATTCCTGCTCCCATTGGCTGGAACGCGCTACGTGACGTACACCATTGCATAATGCATTCGCGCTCCTCTGCAGCGCTGTACACGTGAGACAGCGGAGCAACAAACACGCGGCTGACCCAGATTTTTTCTACGTCCTTTTTTTTTCCCCTGCTTTGTGCTTCTGCTGAAATTCATGACAGGCCCACGTGTGGGTGGGCCGTGACAGAGAACAGTCATGGTTGAGGTTACATAATCAGTCTGCCGTGGCCTCTAAAAAGAAATTTCACTCGTGTTTTTCTAAGAGAAGAAAATTTCATGGTAGTTTTCCTGTAAAAACTTTATGATTCAGCTTCTTGTAAGTGAAAACACACTGATTCAGTTCAGAACTGTTTATTTAAAATGTACTATTCATTCACATCGCAGTAGAGTTGGAGAAAAACACTTTTTATTAAGCTTAATTAGTGAGAGAATAGTTATAGCTACAATCATTTTGGTCAAACTACTGGTTTTGCTTCATTTCACGCCCCCATTTTTTAACATTTCGTGCTCCATTTATTCCACTTTTTCATTTGGCTTAACCAGTTTCCTATTGCATACCAGAAAACCAGTTATTCTCGATCAGTTGAATCCATCTCGTCATACAAACCAGCAATGTTTTATGCACGTCAGCCAAATTGGATTTTAAAGTTGGTGTTAATGAGAGATTAGTTGGTTTGATTTTAAATACATTATGACCTATTTTTGACCCAGTTATTCATCCTATGGCTTATTCTGTCCATTGAAGTGCCAAAAACTAGTTTTATTACACTTTGAAAGTCAAAATCAAGTGAAACATTATTCAGTTTTCCAAAGTGAAACAAACTTTTTAAAATGGCCTACAGTTGTCCAGAAGAGGAGTGCTGCTGAAACCCACCCAAACACAGCGTTGCGTAACAGGGGAGCGTGTTTCCCTGTGGAACATTTGGTTTCCACGAGTGTTGCCCTGGTGGTTCAGTGACCCCATCTGGCGGAGCACGCTCCCGTAGCACAGAGACCCGGCCGTGTTATGTAACCGTGTTATCCAACCAGCACAGGAGGTGATAAAGCAGGTCAAACCCAAACCAACCAGCAAACAGCAACACACATGTCCAAATACACGCCGCCTGTGGAACAGGCGGAGCTACTTTCTATGAACAGTTTGTTTATACGAAGCACTGAGTGAGTTATTACCCCAAGTTAGAAAACTTTGTGGTTAAATATAAACCCGTTAGGTGGTTTTTGGTCCAAGTGCATGCTCTGATTCTTCTTTTTTATTCTACAGGAGGAGTTATAGCTTACATTTCATCCAGTTTGGGCTCTTCACCAGAGTCCCGTATGAGCAGCAGCCCCATGTCGACGTCCCCGCCTGCTTCCCGGCCCTCGTTGCCAAGCCGGGCCGTCGGCATGGTGGTGGACATCGCTCCACCGGCAAAACGCGGTTCTGGTGCGGAGAAGACCGGCCGCTCCTCTGCGTCTGCAAAAAGCAGCATAACGAGTAAGATTCAAAACACTTTGCTTCTAGGGAACATGTTGCACATTGCAGCCATTTTCAGGGTTCCAACTGGTGCCTGAAATCCTTGAAAATTAAGAATTCAAGGTTTGGAAGGTGCTTGATTTCCCTATAAAGTCCTTAAAAGTGCTTCACATTCAATCTGCATGGTTTTGTAATAAAGTAGAATTTAACATTTGATTAAAAAGCCAAAACTGGCAAGAAGTTATTTACAGTTGAAACTAGATATTTTCATATATCTCGTACCAGACACAAACTTTTTTTGTCTCCGTCTAAAGTTAAATCAGACTAAACTTTCCTTGTTTTAGGTCAGGTAGAGTTACCTAAATTATTTCTATTTGTTAAATGCCAGAAAACATGGCGAGAACTTTTTTTTTTTTGTATAGTGTGCATCTCAACACAATTTGTTTGGATTCTTTCAGTATACTATTTACTATTCATAATGGCTCAATAACTTATTGATCATCTATGTTTTAAACAGTGTTATTTAAATTGGGGGACTTTTTGTTACTATAGTGTTTTATCAGATGTATAGGGTGTGTGTGAAAAATGTTTCAAAACATAAAATGTGTTTATATTTCAGTTGACTTTGTCCCTGCTGTAGAATATAGAATACTATCATCAGACATGATCAGTAATAAATGATTTCATATAAAAGTGAACTGAAACTTTGTTTTTTTGTTCATTTGTATCATTTTTACCCTGGAAGCTGGAAGAGTTTGAAAACTTAAAAATGCTTGAAAAATGATTGAACTTTATGAATCCTTCATTTTTGTGTTTGCAGAAATCAACGGCATGGTGCTGCTGTGCAAGGTCTGTGGCGACGTGGCGTCGGGTTTCCACTACGGCGTCCACGCCTGCGAAGGCTGCAAGGTGGGCAACGAATTAACTCTTTATAGTTTGAGTTTATATCCGCCGTCGCTGCACACGCTCACACTGTTGATGCTGGTCTGGTCGTTCAGGGCTTCTTCAGGAGAAGCATTCAGCAGAACATCCAGTATAAGAAGTGTCTGAAGATGGAGAACTGCACCATCATGCGGATCAACAGGAACCGCTGTCAGCAGTGCCGCTTCAAGAAGTGCTTGGCTGTCGGCATGTCCAAAGATGGTGAGCATCTGGAAGGTTTTCTTCATTTAGCTGTATTTTTTCCACCAAAATGGTTTCAGTAGGAGGCTTGGTTCGGCTGGGGAACAAAATGGCTACATGCGTAACATTTTCAGCTGATGCGGTTCGCTTTCGTGCTGCATTGTGTTAAATGAGCCAAAGTAATTTAAAACCTGTTCACCTTCTTGCCTGTGGTGGCGCTGCACCAAGAACCACTGAGGTAATTGAAACAAAAACCTCAGAAGAAAACATAATGGTAATTTCCTCCCTCGCAAATGTAAATAAAAATGATTTTAGCGGTTGTAGGACTTCTCTTTTGTCTTTGAGCCATGAGCCACTTCTCCCGGTAGTGCTAGACTTGCGCGTTTGTTTTGGTTGTATTTACCCAGAATACCTTGCATTGTTTCCACTACCTGCTTTTGGAGCGGTCTCTGGTCCGCTTGGCATTCACATACGCATTCAAACCACACCTGAGTTCACTTCCATCGAACTGAGACCGAGGTTTTTAGGCAGGAAAGAGTTTGCTCTCTTGGTCCCCGTCAGAGTATGACTACATATTCACGCTTTCACCAACAAACTGGACTCTCGACTAACGAACCAGAACCAGTTATTAAAGCTCCGATTGGTTACTATCCTCTCTGACTCAGCTCAGAGTTGGAGCTAAGAAAGAACCAGAAATCAGGCACCAGTTTGTCACGACAACTGGTTTGTGTCCTCAAA
Organism: Poecilia latipinna; assembly: GCF_001443285.1. NCBI lineage: Eukaryota > Metazoa > Chordata > Actinopteri > Cyprinodontiformes > Poeciliidae > Poecilia > Poecilia latipinna. Next base: position 59,415 of record NW_015115524.1, read on the forward strand.
CCGATCAATTTTTTCTCTGTTTTTACTCCCAGCTGTTAGATTTGGACGCATCCCTAAAAGAGAGAAGCAGAGGATGCTGCTGGAGATGCAGAACGCCATGAACAACATGATGAGCAAGAATGGCATGCTGCACGACGACCAAAGCCCGCCGCCGCTACCCATAGAGGCAATCAGCAGCGACGCCAGTTCCTCTTCATCGTCTTCTTCTTCCTCCGCCTCCTCTTCTACTTCCGACTCTCCATCGTGTTCCAACCCGTCCTCCCCGCGATACCCTCAGGACTCGGAGTCTGTGGTTTCCATGGACACCAACTCCAGCTCCGCATCTTCCTGCGGGTCTGACAGCAGCGAGGATGAGGGTGCCGTCACGATGAACGGGCAGCACCAAGACGCCTTCACGTTTCCCCAGCAGAGGTCGCCGTCGCAGGGCCGTGCCTCGCCGCCGTCCGGTACGGATTGCGGCGGCCGCATGGAGGAGCAGCAGGACACCTCCAGCTGCTGGAACGACAATCCAGCTGTGGGAGGATACCAGCGCTGTCCGTACTCCAACTCTGCCTACAGGGAGGAGAGGGCGGCGTACCAGCAGCAGCTCGAATGCAATCCATCCGAGGAAAACCACAGGCAGGAAGAACGTTACACCCAGAATGCCTTTAGCTACAACGGACCAAACAGCTGCATGAAAAGTCGAGCATATCTGGTGAGTAATCCCCCAATAAATACACATAAACTCATAAACTTGGAAACATTTGCTTCACGCCCTCTGTTCTTTGCTCTCGAAAGGTTTGCCCGATGAACACCTCTCCGTACGTAGACCCCAACAAGCCGAGTCAGGAGATCTGGGAGGAGTTTTCCCTGAGCTTCACCCCCGCTGTGCGGGAGGTCGTGGAGTTCGCCAAGAGGATCCCGGGTTTCCGTGACCTCTCCGAGCACGACCAAGTGAGCCTGCTGAAGGCTGGAACGTTTGAGGTGAGAAGCCAGCCGGGCTCGATGTTTCTGCTCATCCTGAAGTTCCACAGGGCTGTGCGCTCGGGTCATGTTTCCTCCCTGAGACTTTTTGTACATCTTTATTAATCCCCCAAAAAAGCTAATTTTACAAGCATATTCACCATATTATAATGCCAATTAGAGCTGAAACGATGGATCATGAATCGTATTAATCGATTATTCAAATAACTGGAGCATACAGAAGAAACAATGCTATTTGCTTAAAAAGCAACATACTGAGAACAGTGATTGAGCTAAAACTGTAAAAAATATTTTCTATTCAAGATAAAAACACCTTTGTCTGTAAATATGTTTTAACCAAAACTAAAGTGACATTGTGTTAGCTTCACCCAGTTCAGATTCACTAAAAGAACACTATATGATCGCATTTTAGATAATAAAATGTTTACTTTAGTATTTAAAAAAGAAATCAAGTTGTTTGCACTTTAAACGTATAGATAAGCTTGAAAGGTTAAAGAAAAATGTGTAGAATATCCGACAGAATAATCTATTACTAATATACAGCCCTAATGCCAGTTTCAAAAAAGAAACATACATCATGATAAATAAAACCACTACAACACTCAAAATACAAAATAGAATAATTTAAAAGGAAAAAATACAAATGCATGCATAAAAAGAAAACTGCAAACATAATATGTGTATCCACTGTAAGGGAGTGGATTACTAGGGTTGTTTTTATCAAGCTTCACCCCTAAAATTAAAATAAAATCAGATCTTCTGAGCTAGTCTACCCAACTTTGCCACTATAATCTGTAAATTGTTCCTGTGATTTGAGAAGGTGTGTTATTTTGTTCCATTTTATACATGTCAAATTTTATTTCCATCTAGTCATCTGGGGTTGGCTTCATAGAGAATTAAGACAAATATTTTGAAATTCATGCCCATAACTGAAATAGATTTTACGGCTAAGCTTAGAAAGCTGAGGAAAAAGGGAGATCTGATCATTTAAAATGTTTGTTCCTAATATTCAGGTGCTGATGGTCCGCTTCGCTTCCCTGTTCAACATGGCCGAACGGACGGTCACCTTTCTGAGCGGCAAACGCTACAGCCTCGACACGCTGAGGTCGCTGGGCGCCGGCGAGCTGCTCAACTCCATGTGCGAGTTCAGCGAGAAGCTAGCGGCTCTGCGGCTAAATGAGGAGGAAATGAGCCTCTTCACCGCTGTGGTGCTCGTCTCAGCTGGTAAGATCCCAACATTCATCACTGTTTTCTGCTAAGGATGCGATTTATGGTCGATTAATGGTTTACTAGATGGAAATTAGCTCCACTCGATAGATTATAACGGTTTTCATGCCGCTTTTAGTATTGTAGTTTGGCTGCCATCCAGCAGAGGGCGCCGCTGGTCATCTTTCAGCGGAGACTGTTGATTCAGGGAGGGAAACGGCTGAAACAGAGTCCGGTGTGGAAAGCCATTTATGTGGTTCTGTTTTGAAATATAAACAGTCGACAAGCTCCTTAAATTATCTTATTTTTGAATTAATGTCGCTCATTCATGATGGCAGCAATACGAACGGAGTTGATGAGTTAATGCACTTCATGGAGCAAAGTTTTAACTTTCCTTTAACCACAGACGATACTTGCATATATGAATATCTCTCTATTGATGGTGGGGAATTAAGTGTCAAATGTTTTATTCGGTTCATCTTTTATTTTTCTATTCAGCAACCTAAGAAATATGAGTATGTAAAATGGGGCAAAACCACAAATTTCTGTTTATTCAGTTAATATTTAATGCAGTTACAAAAAAACTAATAGAATGATGGATTAATAATTTATAATTTTTCTGTTTTGTTCTCAACTAGCTCATTTTTGAAGAACAGTTTTGTTTCCAGAGACTTCATAATTCATTTTATTTGTCGTTTTGTTGATTATTTTGGATATTTAAAATGCCTTCCAGTTCCAGCGGTAAATTTTCATTAGAATTTAAAGTTTCTTGATGCATTATTATGCCATTACCGTTACATTATTTGAAAATGGTCTCAAAACAACAATACTATCATTTATAGAAATAACTTCTGGGACAAATGTGTTATTGTGACAGCTAATTACAGCTGACAAAATAACCTTAAAATTATATTTTTAAATCAGCATGTGAAAAACTTATTTATGTAATGGAAAGACAGTTGGCCATCTTGACACAAAAGAAAACTTTTTTTCTTTAAATCAATCAAACATCAACTTCAGATGGACTCATTAATCAATAACTTGCATCCGTATTTTCTGCACATTCAAATCAAAACGTTTCCTTCAGTAGTTTTAACGTCATCTCTTTATTTGTGGTTCAGATCGATCGGGCATCCAGGACTTGAACTCTGTGGAGGCCCTGCAGGACAAACTGATCTGGGCTCTGAGGAACCTGGTGATGCAGAACCACGGCGACGAGTCCGCCACCACCTTCACCAAGCTCCTGCTAAAGCTTCCCGAGCTGCGTTCGCTCAACAACATGCACTCTGAGGAACTGCTGTCATTCAAAGTGCATCCATGAAGGCTTCCTATAAGGGCGGACGATTTGTTGACCTCCACCTGGACCTGACCCCTGACCCCCAACCAACTCAGCTGCGTGTTTGTCTGGAATGGATGAAGTCGTTTTTTTACTCTGGGGGTCTGAAGAGAGAACATAAAGTTTACTGTATTTATGGAAGAGATTTGCACGTTGCACACAGACACACAAATGCACGTGTGTGTTGGAGGGTTTTAGTTGGATGTATTTTTATTTTTAAAAGGAAGTACTATAAAAAAAAAGATAAAATAATGCAATGCAGTTTGTTTTTTTTACATCTGTTTCCTCCGAAAGCCATTAATTCCAAAGTGTATTTTTGATCGGGTGAATGTGGGAGACATTATATACTGTATCTTACACGTTTGTCGGGTCCAATAGTTTATTCTGTGTGGTGAAACGCTGCAGCAAATGCATTGCCGAATGTGTGCTCACCGCTAAATGCATGGCTGTACTTAATTCTAAGTATTAATCTGGATCTTTCCTGTCATGTCGATCAGCATCAGCTCATTGTTTCCGTGTACATAGCGTTGCATCTTTCCTGTTTTGTCTTATTTAATATTGTTTACGTGGCACAGCCTGGTCGTTTCTGCAGGAAAAGCAAAAACACTACATTTGCACATATTCTGGAGCAGAAGATGGAGTATGCTGCATCATGTAAATGTTTTGCCATTTTCCCACTTTCTGATTCTCTCTCTTTTTTTTAATCAAACTGTGTTTCAGCATAGCACTGAACTTTGACCAGTTTTTCCTCATTCACTATGTTGAAATATCTACTGGCAACACTGCCATCTGTAAATAGTTATACAAAAACATATATGTGAAATATATATATATATATATATATATATAAATATCTTATGAAAATAGACTATAAATATATAATATAGTATGAATAAAAATATGTGAAAAATAGTTTTTAAGTGTCTTTTTTAAGTTTGTCTTGCTGCAGTGAGTTTTGTTCTCCAGCAGGTGGAGCTAAATGTCCAAGTGATCCGATGGAGGGAAAAAAAGAAAAACCGAGTTATCTTCAACACATGTACTGTAAAAAAACAAAATCTTACCAAGAATGTTTGTCTAGTTTCTAGTGCAAATATCTTACAGCACTGTCATGAAGAATCATACAGTAAATAATGACACTTTTAATGCAAAGTTGGCACTTTTAATGGACTTTTAATCCAATTTTTAAAGCAACTTTGGATTAAAATTGTCATTATTTATTGAATGACACTTCAGTCATAGACATTCATTAAGACTCCTTCATGTTCATGACGGATGTTATGTCATGTTTATGACAGTCATGTCAATCTTATGCACACCCCTTCAAATAAAGTGTTACCATTTTGTCTTATTACAAGTGTACTAAGAAATTTGAAATTGAAACTAGTTTCAGTTTTTCATAAGATGAATTCTTTACGTATCAGATTTGATCATGTTTTGTGTTACAGAAACTACAATTTAAAAGGTCTTGGCAAAGAAACAAGAAAACTAAAGCCACCAGACTCAGACAATTAGTGTCGGAACATCAGTTTGGAGGAAATTATTGGGAGACAAAAACAAAAAACAAAGATTAGGATGAATTAAAGTGCCAGTTAGTCCTTAAAGCCAGGAAATTACTGGTTTGAATCCAAACTGTTTTCTATCAGGCAACAAAAATGAGAAAATACTTATAAGTTCAGCAACAGTGGTTTCAGACTTCAAATTGTTCAGTTTTTTTGTATTCTCTGCATCAAAACGAAAAAAAAAAAAATTAGGATCCTCTTAAGGTAGAGATTAAAATTACAACAAAACTTTCTATGTACGTATAAAAAAAAAGGCAGCAGGAATCCAACATGAGGTCCATTTACTTTTTGACTTCACCATGAGGTTTCTGTGATCTGGATTCAAACACAGGCAAATGGAGCAGCTAACTCACTTCCTAAAAATGCAAATTCAGCTTGTTTGAATAAGAAATTATGTTTTAAGACACCAACAAGTTGAAAGTACACAAAGTAACAAGGCTCGATATAAAGCTTTACATTTTTAAAATAATGGAGTCAGACTTGGGTTCTAATGAAACAACCAGCAAACGTTACAAAAGTTTAGCATGTTTCACACTGAAAATCACAATCACAATCTTCCCATTCACACAAGCATCTTAATGAACCTTTGTTGTTTATGTCGGTTTCTGTGGCACATGGTTTGTTTTCTCATTAAAAAACTGAGCTTGGCACTAAAATTACCAATGAAATAAAACTCCCAAACCTGCATGCCAGTACTCAAAGTATGACAGTTTGTTAGGGCCACTGTAGATAGAAAAAAGGAGCAAATTTCAGCCAATAACTCAGAAATCTTTAGATTAATCTCAGAAAATTTCTGCGTTTCAAAAGTTTTACATTTTCAACTTCTTTTGAAGGTTAGAAATTTCCTTGTAAAAGTCAAAGTGTTGTCTTTTAAATAACTTCTTGAAGGTTCTCATTTGTACAATGGTGTAATTTAAATAACCTACAAATATTGAATCTAAATGTCAACATTTGCTTATGTAAATTTCATGAAGGACTGCACATTTCTCATCTTCTTCCCATCTTAGAGAGCTGAGAAGTCAACCTTTGAGCACCAACCTGTTAACCTCGTGAGTATTGCTTTTACATTTTAGCAGCTATTATTGAGTTAAAGATTTTATTATTTTTGATAGGTTTCGTTTCATCAGCATTCATAACAACTTATTCAACTAATTTACCCATAATTGAGAGTTTATCATTTTCAGCATATTTTCCAGAGATCAATTATCTTTTAATTTAATTTATTTATATCTAAAAAATTGAATCAACTCCAAAAAACAGGAATTTTGTATTGCTTTTTGACTAATCACCTGACTCTGGTAATGCTATGATTTGAATTTTGTAAATCTAATTAAAAAGTTCCAAAAATAAAAAAAAGAATCAAATGAATATAAATTAGATAGAAAACTTATATTATGGATATTTTGCTTGTCATTTTTTATTTACCCTATAATGAGTAAATCTAAAATGTCTTTCCATTTTATACAGGACTATATTTATATTTTCTAGTTGTTTTATAATTGTTTGCTGTTGCAGAAACCTCTACAATGAACAAGCAAACGGTTGGAACAGCACTCCTCTTTGGTAAGAGCCTAAAAAGCAGTTAAAAATTTCTCATTTCTAGCTGCTCTGGTGACAGAGAAGTTAAATAAGCATCTCTTCAGAAAATTTAATTACTAATTAGTAATGTAAAATATCAACATTTATTTCAAGACATCACAAGTATTTTTTTTATTGCAAAGTAATCTTAGTTGTGTCATCTTTCCCTATGGAGACGACCGGCTGCCAAGACCGTAAGAGCAGGAGACATGTCTTAGCATTGTCCATCATGCTTATGTACATGCTGCAATAAGCCACTGTTCTTCCCACACAGCGGAGCCTGACCTTAATTCGCAGGCTAGTTAGCATGGCCACCGATGATAGCAGATAAACCTTAGGTTGTTTCTCCACCATTAGCACAACTGCAGCAATCTTGAGCTCGTACACACTGGAACATACATAAGCATGATTGACAGCACAAAGACCCTTCTCCTGGTTCTGATTGGTTGTTTCTAACCAGAGCGTGTATTTCAGCAGATAGCAGTAGGACCACATGGTGAAGAGATTTGAGTTAGATTTTTTTCACACATTACCTGTCCCATATTATTGGCCTTTTGGAACTATGTCACCTAATTAAGCTGAGCCATGATGGACGTGGGAAGTGAGGGCAGGAGTATGTAAGTGTTTTTTCCAGTATAGTCTTGGCTTTTATTTGTTCAAGTCACGCTAATTTGTCTGTGGAAGTAGCACAGCTAGTTGGGGTACATAGACGCCAGTATTTACAAAATCTGGAAACTAGCTTAACTACTGATCACTTTCTTCCTCCTGACATGTTTTTTGATTTGATTAAATTGCACCATTTTGCCAAAAGTTACGCCACATGATATTTTATACCAATGTCTTTAGTTGCGTTTGCAGAGCCATAAGACTACTAAGCTCCTACTAATCTTTTATTTATATTGATGCATTTTATTATCATCATTTACTTATTTGTTTTATTATTTGTGCTCAATATGTACATCTTAAATGTGCAGTTGAATGAAAGTCTGTGTATGTCTTACCAGTTTTTTGTAAGCTAGGCTACGCTGTTTGTGCATTTTTTCCATGATTACAAATAATTAGTTGCGTACCCAGTATAAAATGGAATATTTTATTGCATCTGACTAAGCTTACTAACTTATTAAATATATGAACGTTAATCTTCTTACCTTGTAAAATGTTTTTGCTGCAAATCCGTGATCAAGCCGAGGGTTTGCAGTCATAATGATTGACAGCTGCTGCTATCCTTCACCGTCTCTTTTCCTCATCAAAAAGTTTACGATAAAATGAAAAGTTTGGTTAGCATCCTCATCCGTTTGTCGACCGCGCAGCACCCTGTGACCATTTTTACAGTCAAATCTACAAAATAAAAGCAATATTAGGCAACAAATTCTGTTTTTTGACACGCTGTACAGGAGCTAGTGGGCTCACTGGTTTGGACATCCATCATGGCGGAGCGCGCGGCGTTCTGAAGAGCAGAGCGTGACGTCAGGCGCAAAAGGTCAAATAAATTCGCTTCATGGAAATTCTCCAATTTCGAAAAAAACTCGTTTTAGCTCTAGCCCCCAAAAATGCAATGGAAAAACTTTTTTTTCCCTATCATCGAGTCATATGCAGTGGTGGGAAGTAACGA
>NW_015115525.1:0-67654 GCF_001443285.1 Poecilia latipinna
AGTAGTTGTGGGTATTAATGTTATGTTATAAAAAATATTTCCAATCTATCCATATGCTATTAAAATAAATAAAATAAGCCTAAGCTAATATCAATATAAAGCATTTATACAATTTAACTGCTGTGGCTTCACCTTGTAGTCTGAAGTCAGAGAGTTAAAAGCTGGCTTTACTTAATAGCAGAGCGTTTGCTTTGCAGTATCTTTGTTGTTTTCTGTTTCACCACATTGTGTGCATGTTTCCAATGTCGCCCGTCATTTTCTGAAGGTGTCTTTGACTTCACGTGTGATGCTGCTGCAAAATATTAATTCTGTTTTTGTTTCAACTTCCAACTTAGTAACCAAGAAGCTGACAAAATATTCCCACTGCAAAGGTTAGATCTTAGTTTTGAATATGACAAGCTGTAAAGACAGACAGCAAAGTGAAGCTGATATATTTCTGTAACCTGCACCACGCTGGGAAATGAAGACCTACATTTGCTGCTGAATTAAGAACACAATAGCAACACAGAATTCAAAAAGCATCAGTGCAATCTTATGCTCATTTGTTCAATGTATTATAAGCCTGGCGGGCCACCAGGCTTTACTTGTGCCCTCATTAGTATAAGCATTGCATGTTTATTTAAGTCTTTTTAAAATGTTTGCATTTTTTTAAAGACCTTCTTGTTCAGGTATTAATCTTCCAGTCTTTTAATAACACATAATTATCAAGTGATATTTTAAAATTTCCTGTCAATTTTAAAAAAAATGTAACTCAAAAACATGAAGGGCAGCAGGATTAAAAACTGCCCTAGCACCCAACCACTGGGCTTTGAAAGTTTTCTGGGGGAAACCTCGTCTCAAAACTGTCATATCCCTGAATTTTCAGTTTTGATATTGAAGAAAATACTTTAATGTTGCGGAGTAGTTAAGAAGTATTATTCATATGTAAAAAATAATTTTTGAAATTCTTAAACTTTTCTTTTTTTTTTTTTTTTTTACAAGACCACACATAAGACTTAGTTGCAATGCTTTATCAAAAAACCACATACAGTTACTGCAGGCCCTTTTTGGAGTTCTTTCAAAGACCAAAAATATTTTTTTCCAGGCTGTCGAGATGTTGCACATGGCACTTTCTGAAAAGGGTAGATATCTCCACCCTTCCAGTCTCAAACAGTCCACCTCCCGAAGGCAGCTGCTCCTGGAACTGAGGTTATCAACTCAATCAGCTGCATGTTTATCACTGTTTTTTGAACATACCATGCTTCATTCACCCTGTCTCCCTGTGCTGCAGGTGCAGGGGTATTGCTAGTTAAGGAAGGAGACAGGAGGAGAGAATTTTTAAAAAGTTCCACACCTGCAGGCTCACCAACCACAAATATCAATTAAATGAAATGAAACACAAAATCAGGCTGAATAAGGTTAAATGGCTCATATTTTAAAGGTGCCACCTTTTGTTTCCTACATCAATACCCAGCAAAGATACAGCAGAGTGTCATTACAAGCAGGGAATGCACTCTGGAAGATAGATGCAAATTTATCAAATAAGTTTCTGTTTATTATTAAAAAAAATAAAAATTGATTCCTGGGTTGCAAACTTTACATTACAGGCAAGCTTCTTTTTCTTTTTCTATTTTGAAAAGTTGAATGTTTCTTTTATAGTTTTAAATAAGAGTACCAAACTTGGACATGGCGTGTCACATGTAAAGGACTGCCTTCAACATTCAGACACCTCAGACACTGATACAACTAGATAATGCAAAGAAAATGCTACTGCATTTTTAAACTGCTATGTCTCACGAGATGTCCTCTGCTAAGTACTTACGCCTTAGGCAAAGAACAATAACCATGAACAATAGTATGCATATGATGCTATATCTACCATACAATTATGTTTTCCTCTGGGCTGCTTAGTTTAAATGACTCACACTTAAAATAAGTGATTTCAGACTCTAAAGAACCATCCTGCGCTTTACGAGAGGTATGTTGGAATAAGATATTTGTTAGCTTAAAACCATTAAAGAACCGAGATTCCCATCTTAAAAAAATCTAATGTTACAACTGCCATAATAAAAACATAAAAAGCAGTTTTAAAAATGGCCTATGCTTCTAGGTAATATTTGGAGTGAGTAAGAAATGGATAAATAAAGGGTGCCAGCTTTAGTTCTGCTTCAGAAGAGTAAGAAGTGGAAGGCTGGACTAGAAGTAAGGAGAGGGAAACATCATAATTAAGACAATGTGCAGAAGCACCAGAACGATAGAGACTGATCCCAGCTGCAGCATAAAGAAACTCATACGTAAGTGCTTAATTTAAATCAGAATGCCTTACTTTCTGCCTTATTTTTTAAACAAATCACTATTGAAATATTAAAGATAATTTTTGTAGCTCCCTTTGGATTTAGGTACTGTATTTTCTTCATAATGTCACCAGATGTTGTCAACATCTGCACTTAGTTTAGGCTTAGATACTTTCCATTGTAAACAAGTGCAGTATACAATACGGTTTTTTTTTTAAACTCTCTCACATGCTGTTTTTATTTTAATTATGTAAAGCACTTTGAAATGCCTTGCTGCTGAAATGTGCTATACAAATAAAATTTGATTTGATTTTGATTTTAAATGTACTCAGAATCCAAATAAAACAATCCATCTAATAATATGTTATATAAGCAGTATCAAGTAATGAATACTTTTCTGTCTTAAATTAAATAAGGAAGCTCTTGAGATGGATTTTGTATAACTTTGTGTCATTTTTGCAATGTTGTGGTATTTTTGCTCACTGTTATATCACATAAGTGTCCTGGGTCCATGTCCTCTGAAGATGAACGGTGAAACTGATCACATTAGTCACATCAAATATAGGAACACGAAGGAAATATTTACGCCACGATGCCTTAATGCATGTTTTAATAAGTCTTACAAATTCTTGTTCAGCCTTGGCTAGTGTTTCACTTGAGGTAGAGACAAATAAATCAAGCAAAGCTGCATTAAAATTCTATCCCTTCTGCTACACGGCATTCGGATGAGGAAAAGAAGGGAATAACTGCCCAGAGTGACTGATCCCAGCTCAGCCTCACATCTTTAAAAATAATAATAAAAAAAAAGACTGAAGAAACCCAGAGAGTCAGAAGCAGCCATGCATTTTAAAGACATGTGGATGTACTTCAACGTTAACAGACATGGGTGTTTAAAAGAGAAAAACACCTTGATGCACCAAGGCTGCTTCAGGCATGTTAAAAGGTGTTAAATTACACAGCTAGATAGTCATGCACCATTTACTCTTGTACACACCTTCCCCACTCAATGTAGGCACATGGCTCAATGGCCCTTGGAGAAATCTGACGCTAATTGATGCAATGCCTAAAACAAAGTCAGAGAGCACTGTCTCGTTAGCGGCATAATTCTCGCTGAATATTTTTTTTCCCACCATAAATGTTTCATCAAAGATATGGGGGAAAAAAATCTGTGATGTTAAAGCAGTGTGGAACAATGGGAGCACTAAAGCTCCACAATAAAAAAGTATTTATCCGTTTTGTGGAATACACTGCCTCGCAGAAGGATAAATTGCCCTTGAACTTTTTTTTGTTTTGTCACATAACAAGCACAAACTTATACTAATTTGGTGTTTTGTGATTGTATTCAGGACATCTTGAAAGGTTTTCATTTGGTTCATATTTTTCTCTATTTTCTTTGAGATGCTGTTCATTCTAAGATGACTTTAAACTTCTCCGCAGTTTTATCTCTTATATGTATCATGTGTGATCTTTGATATTCATGATGCCTTTTGTTCAATAATGTTCTGAAGAAACCCAGAGAGTCAGAAGTAAACCTAAAAAATTATTCATATAACAGTTGCATCCTATAATGCCAAACATATCACTGTAATACCAGTGCTTTTTTATTTCTGCCTCCTTAATAAAAATTTTACTTTTCTACAAAAAATGTGCTGTTTTGAGTAAATATTTTATTAAATTTATTTTACCCATTTATTCCAAAAATGCAATATGCTAAGAATAACAATTGTATTTAACATTGAAAAATATCAATATTGGGGCAATTCTATTTTTTTATTTAAATAAGGGCAAAAGTATACATCAGGGAACTCTATTCATTAGTTTACTTTTAAAGGACATTGGCTGCATCTAATTTTAAGTCGAGATATAAGAATATAAATGTAAGCCATGCTACTGAGATGTTTAATTGCAAAAATTAAAAAAAAGCATTTCCTTATGCTCTGCTTTATGTTGGCGTACGACAAAAATATATCAAGATATGTTTTTGTAGTATTAAATACATGTGTAAATGTTTTATCATTATATTTTAAATAAGTTGCACTAAAACATAAAACTGAAAATCTATCTAGCTCCCACCTTCATGAGCCCAGACATAATAGACAGGATATAAGGAATGGCTGAGGTAACAGTGCTACAAAATTAGTGAACAAAGTAGAAGAGAATGTTGGAAAATGACAGCTTGAAAGAGAATCAAGACGAGTCCTATATGTTGTGCAGCTGTTTCACCTGGCTTCACTGCTCCAACCTCCCGTCTCATTAAAAAAAAAGCTTATAATTACCACAGAACAAGCTGTAATCCTGGTCACTCTATCTCCATTTTTTTTTTCAACTGATAGTCTCCTCACCTGGGACTAGAGCATTCAGGTAACCGTATCTAAGTCCCAAGTGCCTTAGATCCAGAAGGGATTGTTGCCCAGAAAGGGAGCCATCACTGTGAGCAAAGAGGAGCAGCATGACAGCGTCAGGATTAATTTTTGAGGAGGCCTGCTTGCTGAGGCTGGCAGATAACATGGGTCAGTGGTCTCAGAGACACCTGGACCCTGAAGCAACGGGTGTCCCTCTGGAAAATATCTGTTAATGCACCGTGGGTGGTGGCGGTGATGTGTATTCACGGGTACATGCGTGCGTTTGTGCGTGCAGTCGCATACGTGTGGGTGGGCTGGAGGAGGAGCTGATACTTGCTTAGCCCGAAGAGGCTGAAACCTGGAAAAAGTCAATATGCAGAGGGAAAAAAAAACTGTGAGCAAGAAGGGAATCAAGGGTGAAATTAAAACCCTGCTGCAAGTGATAAGTAGTTGTGATGTGAAGTCTATTTATTCAAAAGCAAGGAACTCTGTGGTTTAAACCCAGGTTCCACTATGTCAGAGCAAGACAACGTTACATGCACATAGGGGAAATGAATCCCTCACTTCATTGTTTATTTAAAGAGTGTGCTGTAACTTAGTTTTTTTTTACATTTATATTGTTACGTCAAGCCTCCTATAATTTTACATTTAGAAATGCCTTAGCTAAACTGTACATGTCAAGGGCTCAATTTGTACTTGTACAGTTTGCACTTGTTGAGTGCAAACTGTACTTATTGCACTTGTTGAGTTGTCCTCAACAAGCACTTTCACATGAGCAAATATAGAGGTTTTCTTTTGCAAAAAGACTAGTTGTTTACTTTGGATTATATACAGAAAAAAATATTTGTGGCGTAAAATATATTCTCAGGCTAGAACATGGAAGAGAAGTTGAAAAAAACGTTTACAAGCAAAAAAGTCCTTCAATAAGACCATAATAACTTAGGCAATACAACCAAATTTCAATGATCTAATCAAATTTCTATACGCTACTTCTCTACTGTCAAGAAATGTGGCTATGTGACTCCAATCAATTGTATCTACCCACAAAATGTCATTTAAGAGCTCATTTGGTTGGTCGAAGGTCATAATCGCTAATATCTCATAAGAGTTGAGTTATCCTCAACAAGCTCAGAACAATAATCAGGAAAAACCAGGTGAACAGAAGATATGTACTAAAATGAAACTATGTGGGGGATTTAGAAATTTTATTTATCCTAATAACTTATGAATTATATAACTACAAATAAAATGAATAGACAATGGTTTAAGTACATGGGGTTCAATGACAATTTGTTGAAACTAACTATAAGTACAAAGGGGCAAGTTAACCTGTAGGGTAACTCCAACATGGACGAATCAAACTGTGAGATGGTGGGAAAAAAAATTACAGCTCATTCTCACTTAAAGTAAAATACAAATTATCAGAGGATCTCTAATTTCTCCAGTAAAAAAAAAAAAAAACTCTTAGCATTATCCAACAGGCGCACTAATCATTGTGACAATTAGAGAAAAGTTAAAGGAAACCATCAAGGAAAAAAAAAACAAAAACATTTGACTGAAGATCAGTTAATTCGTGCAGACACGCAATGTTTGACATTTCCACCTTAAAAGGTGAGTCTAAAGCTCTGCGGTTCACAATTTGAGGGATTTAGTGGGAGCACAGTGGAGCTGTGTTTTAAGGAGGGCTTGATATATAATTCTACCAAGAGATAAGATCTCTGATCGCTGAAGGAGCCGCGCACTATCTGAGAGACTGGATGATAAGTTTGTTGTTTCAAAGATTAAGATAATAGATCCATGAATATGTACAAGAAAGCCTGTTTAGCTCCTTTTACTGGGAACTATGGTTTCGGGCAGAAAGAGCACCAAGATAAACAACTTCCTGTATTGACTGATGACTGCCAAACGGTTCAAACTTTAACCTCATTGAGCCAGCTCACGTTAAGAGAATAAACTCTTCAGAAAGGTTCAATACGCGTCAGGATGAGAGACTTAACTAAGAGTTACACACTTATATTTCCCACTAAATGCAGATAAAATTAGATGATTTCTTTAAAATAATGACAAATCCTGAAATAGCACAAATGATTTGCCAGGTACCAAAGTGAATTTAAATAGAAATTATTTTAAAAGCAGTGCCTGACCCCGGATGTAACAGACAGTTGATATGCTCTACAAGAAAAAAAAAAAAAAAGGCATCACTGCAAGTTTCTCATCACTCAAGAGTGTCAGTATCATCCAACGCTGATGAGCAGGAAATGGAGAAGATAGAAACCAATTTGTCACTCACTATGGGTGTTTATATACAAGCGTAGCAAGAAAGAGAATAAGTGCTGTGTATTGGCAAAGACAATTAGGATCTTTTCTGTGTGATCAAATTCCACCGAGCAATATTCATTTCTCAAACATATCACAAGAATACACAATAATTTGAGAAGTTTGTAGTGATTGCATCAAATTCTTCATGTCTCACATGACTTAAAAAACAAAAGCCGGCTACATGCTTTGGTTGAAACACCCACTTAAGCACATTGTGAAGAAAATGAGATTGTGATGCTGATAAGAGATTTTTAATATCAGTTCCTCAGGACTAAACCTAGTTTTTACTACACTAATCAACTTTATATATTATAATTAAGAGTTTTCATTTATATTGTCACTAAGGTAATGGTTTGCAATGTGTGTTGGCAATTCTACCATATCAGTTGTGTCTTAAAAATGCATTATAACACAAAATCTAAGATTTTATGGGATAGATTAACAGTTGGTAACTCACAACTGCGAAGTGTGAGAAAATCATAAATTTTTAATCAATCAGGCTGAATCAAAACTGTAGAAACACCTTAAATTGCAATAACAGCGGCAAGCCTATTGGGGTTGTTCTCTAATGCATTTGCAGTCTGTAAATTTTCTCCATTTTTAGAAAAATAGCCCATTTCAGTAAATTTGGATGGAAGGAATTTGAAGACCAGTTTATAACCTTTGCCACAAATTTAGGTTTGGCCATTGGCCAGGCTATTCAACCACAAAATATACTTAGATATAAATTATGTTATCTAATATTTGCTTGTATGCATCTCAAACTATGAAGAATTTCAACTAGTTGACCATCCAACAGTTGTCAACAAATTCTCTGGCTAAAGAGATTATGCACTACTTAGTGTGTTTCACGTAAAACCCCATGAAAATACATAGACGTGCATGGTTTAAACATGACAAAATGGGAAAAAGTCCTAGTGGTATTAAAACTTTTCCAAGACATTGTAAGCAGCAGTGGAAAAGACTGGTATTAGGTTGATGCTCAAATCTCTTCCTTTTCATTCATCAGCACAGCAGGAGCACTTGTCTGGGATTTCAGATGCATCATGTTAAAGGGAAGCTAGGAAATGTTGCATAAAGTTGCTTCTAAAAAAACCGCCGTTCTGAATTTATTCGCTGTGCTTTGAACATTTTGGTCAGGATGTGACGTGTACAGGAACCCTTCCCCTGCATTTGAGCAAGTCCCAAAAACTGAACAACAAAACTAAGACAAAATCAAAGGAAATGCCAGCAGTTATTGGAGTGAAAGTCAACATATTACATCAAGAAAACAAACCAAGTGCATCATTCTCCCATTCAGTCAGATGTAGGAAGGGTATTACACTGATTGTGGTTCACTGTCTTGTTACTCTTTTAGTGTTATTCAGATTTCAAAAGAAGATAGGACTCTAGTGAGAAAAGAAAAGAAAAAAAACAAAAAAACAATGAGGCCAGTCACATTAAATTACTCTGACACAAGAACAAAATCTCCAACACTGTCTGAAATGTAATCTATTGATCTGTGGCTTGGGGCGTGCCAGGCTGCTACCAGACATTTCTCATCCTCACCTTCTTCATTACATCCATTTTTTTTTCTTTCATTCACAGAGACCTGTGCAAAAGTTTTGAGTTCTACGCTATCTTGTTGTCAAAAATGGACACAAAGGGGGTTTAGGTAGAGTTTAAATTCAGAACAACTGTCATAAAGAAGACAACAGGTTTTTCTTCTGTCAGTAAAACAACACTGGTAAACCTTTACATTAGTACAGACATTTTTTTCTCTTTTAGGTGCCCATCCCCTATCTAAACGTGCAAACATGGTTAATTTTTGAAAAGAATCTAGGATAGACACACATAATTGCATGGAAGGTGCAATTAGAGTGGCCTACTATCCTAACAAGTGTGTTTTTAGAATGTGCGAACAAAAGAAATCCATATTTCACAACCGTTTTGCATTATTCACCAAGCAGGATATCACAAATTAAATGCAGATGCAAACATAGCATTAATTCAGCAGATCAGAACAACTGTCACGTACTTTAGGCTCTGCCTTTCTCATGCCTCATTCTAAGGGTTTGGGTTATCCTGAGCTAACTCTGTAGTTATCTATAGGTTTAGGCTGCTGGAGGACAAACATACCACTTTTCCATATGTCCTTCTTATAGAGAGCTATAAAAAAATAACTGAATTGAATTTTGCATCAGGTTACAATTCTGTACTCAGCCACAAACACACCAGATGCAGTCAAGTTGTCAAAAAGATTATTTTAAGATTAAAATAACATTGCCTGATCTGATAAGGCTTTTCTTCTTATTATTATTTTTTAAGAATAATATGTCTCAAATTAGTAATGCTGGAAGAAATGCCTTTGTAACAATTAGTGAAAAAAAATCTTGCCTGGGTTGATGTGCCAATAGTCCAGTGTAAAGACTGTGGTGGAAAATTGGATGAAATGAACAGTAGAAAAATGACTACAATTCTACAACAATTTAACAAATGTCATATAGCAAAATAAAATAAAGGGTTAGAGGAGCTAAAAGTAAAATATACATACTAGCTTGCAAAATATCTTATCAGGTGCAGCCAGCACTAAATCAAACTAACAGCACCAAGCAGCAGAGGCCTTCCTACCTAAAATAACTAACACATTGGTATAGGATGAAATAATAACATTTATTGCAGAAATCCAAAAGACTTAATCAAATTCTGCTGGAACCACAACACCAAGTAAAGCCCTGGATTTATCTGACTATTAGAAGCTCAGCAACATCTTACAAATATCACTGTCCATAGATCTGGATCAGAAACAGGACTTCAGGTCCTACAGCACCACATCAAATGGCCAGTTGGCCATTTTACCCCGCAAACATCATGATATCAACCAAACATTAACATTGTAACAGCAGCAGAAACTCAAATTAGGCAACAATAGTGTCATGATTATTAACAATAATACAAAAAAGAAATCTTAGGAACATTTATCCAGAGCAGCATCATGCTAACCAGAGCAATATAAATGTCAAATAAACCACAGCAACTGATTGTCAGCGAAAAACAAATGACAGCAGTGATGAATAGAAAAACTAAACTATGGAAAACACGAGCAGAGAAATATGGTAGCTAAAACTAAACAAAACACGAAGAGAAACAAAAGCTGTAGCTTACCGGTCGTATGTGAAATCCCTCGACCACTGGCGGTTACTTTTTCTCCCTCTCTACATCAGTGAGGACTGCGTCGCAGCGCCCCCTATGGACGAGCCACCACTGTGCCTACGAATGTGACTTACCCAACCCACTCTACTGTGCCACCAGGACAATGCACATAATTGACTTAATTTCTACCATATATTAAACAATCTATAATAAGAAATGGTTTAAAAAGGGTTTTAATTGTACAAACAATAAATGCTTCTCCTCTAATCTTATGATCAGCAGGCACTGCCCGTCACCTAGCAACGAAAACCGAACCCAGCTCCTCACCTGGCCACCCAGCACAGCTCTGTAAGCATGTTTGGTCAGCTGATTTTACAACTGTATGCGCTGTACAATTGGTGCTGGAAAAGACAAATGTTTTATTGTTTTCCTACCCTGCCATCTGGCAAACCACTGTCCTCTTTAAAAGTTTCAACTATAAAACTATAAAACTGGGGCAACTGTAGTTTTAACTTCAGCTTCCTCTTGTCACATGTCCTGGTCAAGGCACTTAACCCTAAGCTGTGCATATTGGTGTATAAATGTGTGTCCAAATGGATGAATGTGACTCTAGTGTAAAGTGCTTTGAGTGGTCAAAATGAGTGGAAAAGAACTAAATAAGTTCAGTCCATTTACCATGCAGCACTCGATACCATGCATTCTTTATGCATAAATTTTATCTACTTGTAAACTTGTAAAATATGTAAATGTTTGAAGTCAGTGCAATAGTATCTACTTTTGAGCTGCACGTTTTCTGCCAAACTGGCAGATGTAAAACGTGTAGCTCAAAAGTTTTCTCAAACTCTGTATCTCACACATATCAGTGCAGTAAACCTAATACTAAAGTATGTCACACCTGGTCTTTAAGAATGTTTGTGGCATCTGCTGGCAATATATTTCCTTGTGATAAGGAGCCAGGAGGGCATTGGTAAAAGATGTCTTACATATAATTTAATTCTGTTGACATAAATTTTTAAGTTGGGTCATGTTGCTCATGCTGCTAAAATCATACTAAGTATTCAGGCTGATGGGAAAAGTAGGACTCCCTGCATCAAACTTGGATATGACATCACGGTGATCCAACAGCATGGAATACAGCAAAATATGGAACAAGCACGCATAATCTACATCTCTAATTCAGCACTCATTGGGAGTGATCCGCAACATCATAATTCTTTAACATCGCTTCGCTCTCAGGATAAGCCAGATTTTCGACAGATCTTTTTCACGAAAGCAAGTCTTTGT
The DNA here is from genome assembly GCF_001443285.1 of Poecilia latipinna. Lineage (NCBI taxonomy): Eukaryota > Metazoa > Chordata > Actinopteri > Cyprinodontiformes > Poeciliidae > Poecilia > Poecilia latipinna. The sequence continues at coordinate 11,351 of NW_015115525.1, forward strand.
ATAGAGAAATGCTTATGATGCCGGTTATAGAAGACAGAATCTGTTTCAGCAAGCCAAACAATGCCAGCACTGGGTTTATTGTGTTCAGAAGCAACGCGGTTTTCTGATTCATGAGAATGACGTACTGATCTCCTGCCAGTAAACCAGAAAAGCTTGGATCCCCCAGTTGGAAGCGAAAATTGGAGGACAATTTGTGACTCTTTAAGGTGTGAGCATTAAGATGAAAAATTGTGCTAGTGCGGGTGCTGGAGACATGTGATAATTCTGAATTATTCTACTGCAGAGTTTATAAATACAAATCTGTAAAAGTATTTATCGAGTGGAAGAATAAAAATGAACTTCCAAGCACATTTTTGAAAGAAAGAATTGTGTCCAGATCATCAATGCATAAATATCTCATGTGAAGCCACACAACCATATTGCACACACACACACAAAAAAAGATAGTTCGATAACAGGAACACACAAATTCATAACTTTAAAGACAAATATTCTCCAATATATGGCTTCAATGAAAAGTTAAACTGGTTGAATACTCGGCAAATTGGAAAAATACATTCAAGAATGTTCATGGCAGTCAGTGAAGTGAATATCTGAAGTAATATAAAAGAAGAACATATAAAAATGAAAATCTGGCATGAAAAACAGAAATAAACCTGCATGACTAATTTGTGTTTTGGTAGCTCACTCTTTGGTGGTATACAGCCTGTAGTTCACATTGATCATGATTAAATATACTATGTTACACTTTCCACAAAAATAGCTGTCCTGTCCTCTACCCCATTGAACAACTGTCAGCGTTTATGTTGTTGTGATTGTGACCAACATCATCTCATTAGCTCACAAGTTGAAAATGCTGGTTGAAGAATGGATTTCATCCCATAGCAATGTGCTATGGAGGATTTGACAGGCTTCTGCGGTTGTTTACAATTATCACACACATTGAAAACCCTGTTTGTGATGTGGTTAAATTGTTAACTAATTGCAAATATTTAAACAAATGTTTAGAGTGTAGACTGTACACCTATTATGTGTCTATGTGATGAGATAATTATGCAGTTATCCATATTTAAAGGAAATGTTAACTTCATACCTTTGAGAGTTCAGGAGGAATTAAAAATGAACAGGAACTAATGTCCAATGGCTTCCTTTTATACTCCTTGAACAGGAAAAAGATCAGTCAAATGATTTCTTTTTTTAAATATTATACAATCCCAGTTATAGATCATAACTGATAAACAGCTTCTTTGTCACATTAACATGATGGCTTCACTGTGTGGTTGATTTTGTTTGTGTTTATAAGCTTGTATGTTTGAAATAAAACATTGGTTGATTGATTCATGGATTCAATTTGTTCATTTATACATCCACAGACATTCAATTTTGCTGGAACACAAAACAAAGGAGAGGGATAAAGGTGCAGTTCCCTTCATTAACCTCCCATTTCCATGTAGATTCTCCAGAAAAGATTCAGGGGTTAGAACGGTTTTTGCAATATGGCTCATTGACTCTGTGTCTGGATGTTGTTTGTGCATGCCATGCCAGAATCTATGGCTTCAACACATGGTGCTGAAATATCAGCACCCTAACTGGGTTGTACACTGATAAATCTATAGTGGTGTCCGTTGTGCTGATCTAGCAGTCGTTTTTGTTGCCGTGCCATCTTTTACTGCCAGCCGTCCAACAGCCTCAGCTCTGATCTTATTTTCTGAACTATCTACTATAAACATACTTTCCAAAAAATGTGAGGCCTGACTTGTTTTACTGCGTATGTTATTGTTGGTGAAGTGTTGAAGAAAAACATCAAATTTCTCAATTAGACCAGCAGATGCCTTTACTCTGACAGAGCCAATGTTGTTGTTTTAAAAGATCAAATCCCAGGGCTGATGCTGAATAAGGCTTTGTACCTTAATGAGAATGTCCTCATCTGGTCCCAAGCATTGGGTCCTGATTAAGCATCAATTAAGTTATTGGCACCAGCGCTCTTTTTTACACTCATATTCAATATATGTTCTGATAAGCCTTTTTTGTCAGATTAAAATAATGTTTTAAAGATAACAACTTTAAGCAGGTATTAAATCTAGCTTTCAATAGGCCCACATTTCTGTATTAGAAATGTGTATTGTTGGTCTCATGTAATGTTCTAATCTTACATGGCAGAAAATTATCATAATTCATAAAGAAAGGCTTATTAATTGTGTATTTTCTTGGAGCGCAGTCTCATTTTATAGCACAATGAAGTAACAGCGTTACCTTGCAATTCCACTAGGTGTTTGCTAATTGCTGCCGCTAGTCTGGTGTAGTTTGATGGGGAAGGTCTAGGGGAGGGGTGAACTGTGAGACAGAAGGTCAGGTGGGGCTGCAGCCTGTTTACACAAAGCATGAGTTTTGTAGAAATAAGTGGTGAGAACAAACATTTAGGCACCCCACATCGCTGCCACGGTAGAGTCAGGGATTCAGGTACGTTTTAATAAGGGAATAACATGACAACATGGTATAAAGCTCAAAAAAGTTGATTTTAGATAATACACCCTCTTTAAAATCCACAGTCTGTGTATAATTAATCTATATAAAGTGTTTCACTTAATGAATTGAGTTACTGAATTAAATTAACTTTGTAATAATAGTCTAATTTGTTGAATCTTACTGCAAGCCTAAATCCCAGTGATTGTCATTGTTGTACTGTTTATGATGATCCCCAGTAAGCCGTTTAGCCACTAGTTTATACAAGTCAGTCTGTCTTTAGACGTATTTCGACTGGAATCAGACAATTTTCAGCATCATCAGTTCAAACCTGTCATTTCCGCTTAATGGAGCAATAATCATTATCCATGTGGTTTTGTTTACTAAATATAATCTGCTTGCACAAAAGTACAATGTGAAAGCAAACCACACCAAACAAAAACAAAAAAATAATAATAAAATCAAATAAACTTTTGGTCTGGACCAATCAAGCAGACCAAAGGATTTTTTTCTGGTCTGAATACTCCCTAATGTCACAACACAACCTGATCCCTTTTAACTGCATAACCATCTGTCCAGTTTTGGAAAGGTTTAGGCTACGTTACTATCAACTAACATTTAAACTTGTGACCATTACTGCTAAATTGAAGACTGAAATTATACCATCATATTTTCCTGAATTTTAAACGAAGCAAATGTAGCATAAGCATCGATCACACACATTAAAGGATCACCAGACAGCTAGATGGATGCTTGGAGTGAACAGCTCTCGGCTGTTCTCTAGTCTGTCCCTGCAGTCTGTAATTTATCACAGAAGGTAAAAACACCCTTGCCTCCCTGCAGCAGTCTGCACAGCTGGGCAGATTTACTCTGCCAAACTAGCCAGACTGGACTGAAACTCGACAGCGAACTTTCACAGAAGGTGAACAAACCATCCTTGTAGTGAAAAGGGAGACAAGCACAGAGTTTGCTGAAAGTGGCTAAGATTCAAAAATATAAGTGATTTGTATAGAGTTGCCTCAGGTTAGGAGGTAATTAATGTCTTAAAATTTATCTAAGTAAACATACAGAACAATGTCAACGTCAGACTGTATTTCTTATTAATGACATCAACCCAATGTTACAAGTTAAACAATGAATTTTGGTGGCATGATTCATGACATTAGTTCTTTACTCTAAGACAACAAAAAGGCTTTGTTGCAATTATACTAAGACAGGAATAATTAAAAGTATGCACACTTGAGCTCAGCAAGATCAGTTTTTGCATCCTGCTTATATAACACTGTCAAAGTATATGTTTCAAAACATCTTATGCAATAAGAGCTGTTGAGCGACAAATAAAACTTGCAATAGTCCAGATGTCTGATAAGAAATTAAAATGCAGATCATTCAATGCATCAGGAAATGTTGTCCAATAAAGTGGAAGTCATCTGCAGAACAGCTGGAGAGAAACTGTGCAGTGGTGTACCTTGGGATGCTTTTGAAGGCATGGAATCCTCCTCATGCCTTTTGAATGTCTAATCCTTTGGGTTTATTGATCTAAATTTCATATTAAGCAAAAAATGATGATGCCCAACTCATGCAGTAATATTCATGTTCTTCAATGAATAGGTTAGATCTCCTGGAAAAAATAAATTAGGTTCTACTCATTAATCAGGTTGGCACTAATGCAGGTTGAGAGAGAGCATTGCCAAGCTGGTATAGAAAAGGAAACGGTTTATGCAGTCATACAAAGTACTTCAGATTTTGTATTTTGGGTAAAATCCACATATTTCAAAACATAAAACAATATTTACTTTAAAAGTAACCAGACTAAATTAAAAGAAGGAGGGTATTATGTACCTCTGTCGTTTTATAATGGTTTTCCCTAAACAAAAACATATTTGGAGATTTGCTTTGATTCTTTCATGAATCTTCCATCTATGAACGTTTTGTTCATACAATGTCCCGTCTAATCCCATAATGCTCCTCCTTGGAGCTGAAATCGCCAAGCTGACGCCTTCCCCACTCAAATCCACTAGACTAGCGGCAGCAGCAATTAGCAAACATCTGCTGCTGTGTCCAACGCTCCTAAGAACGGTTGTTAATGCCGTCTTGGAGGACCTTGGAGATGTGCTGAAGGTGGAGTATTGGAAAGAGCAGGCTCTTCTTAAAGAGACAGAGGCCAACTTCAAGACTTAAAAATGCAAAATCCAAATTCTTTTAAGTTGTTTTTGATATATGCTGCATTTTTATAGCAACTGAAGGTAAGGTAGTTATTATGCTAAAAATGAGACTATGTATCTGGAAAATATACAATACCCTCCACCCTTTTTATATTTTGCTGATTAACTGAACAAAAGCTATTCAAAGCAACCCGAAGTGATGTTAAAATATAAGTTTCTTCCTTATTAAATCATTAACTCTGACTCTCCATGTATGTTTAGGTAGTGGTCTACTTTGTGTGTCTTATGGACCTAAAGGGCATGCTCCAGACCCATCCATTCTTTGTTCCCACCCATTTATCCCTGCAGGGAGACCAGGGGTTGGTGACTATCTCCAACAGCCATTGGGCGACAGACAGGGTACTTCCCCTAACTGAAACCATGAATTCTGCTCTTTACAGAAAGAAACATGTCAACACTAACCCAGTCATCTTCAAAAGGATTAACCCAACACAAAAGGGATATGTGGATATGTCAGCCGTTAATTTTAACATACAGGTGTATCCAAGGAACCATCATGAAACTTGTTTTTTCATTACATTTCTAACGCTAATTCTTACAAATTAGAGATAGAACATCCTGTTGTAAACCAACCCACTTAAGAAAAACCTTTGAGATGTGAACATTTTGCAGAAGCTCTCCGTGAAATCAGTTTCAGCCTCGGAGCGTAACCTCAGAGGGGAGCTGAAAAATGTCCAAGTATATTGTATATAGAAACACACGGGCTGTGCATCAACAGAGTGCTCCATCTGACCTTCCCTGCTGTTGAGCCCATTACACTTCAATTAACGACAGCATCCTGCTGCGACCAGAAGGAACAGCTGTGCAGCCCACATGGTGGTAATTCAATGAGAGCTACAGACAGGGGGACATAAAACCTGATCTACCAATCAGACACACCTACACACAAGGGGAAACAAATTTACTCTGCTGCACTATAAGCTTTTAGAGGGAAGTGTGAAAAGTATGGCACAGACACTAAGATACTCCAACAGTGCATAGAATCGCATCAGAAATAATGCTGAGCTACGTGGTAAAAGTAATTTAATTCCACATGCCACAAAAAACCTGATTAGTGGCTTTGTGCTTACCTAATGGATCCTAACAGTTCATGTTAGCTTCACAGGGATTCTCCATCATTGATGGAAGAATTGCTGACTATAACCTAATTCTTTAACACACTCTGATCCAGCTACTTTTACCACTGCAATGTGATTTATTTAGTCTGGAAATGGTCCAATGAAATGGGACAGATGGAGCATGCAGTTTTAAGAACAGACGCAATTACTGCATGTAAGCAGTATTTCCATCTGCTTGCATGCAGATATAAATACTGGATAGTAAATAGATAATATTACAGGCTTTAGGGGAGAATGGCTAGATGATTTAGATTATTTCATTAATTGAATAGATTATTAAACCAAGGTTTAGGTGAGCCCAGGAACGCAGTTGGTAGAACTGTTGCCTTGCAGCAAGAAAGTACCGGGTTCAAATCCGGGCCTTGGGTGTTTCTGCATGAAATATGCGTGTTCTCCCTTTGCATGTATGGGTTCTGTCTGGGATCTCCAGCTTCCTCCCACAGTCAAAAAATGGCTGTCAGGCTAATTGATTTCTCTAAATTGTCCTTAGGTGCGAGTGTGTTTGTGTGCATGTGGCTGTTTGTCCTGTGTGTTTCTGTGTTGCCCTGCGATGGATTGGACACCAGCCCACTGCCAAGATAAACAGGTATTTATACCAAGCAGTAGCTGCCATAGCATTTCCATGTTTGAGGTGCGCCAAAGGAAAATAAACTTTCTAATTCAAAGGTTAAAAAGCTTTTTTGTCTTTGTGCGTCATTGTGACCAGGAAAAGTATTATTACCCTTGCATTATTGGCAATATTTCATTATGCTTAATTATTTATCATTTATAGATAAAAAGAAATTGCACGACTAGAACATTAGCAATGTTCAGTTTGGGAGTTTTCACCTGCATAGTAAAGCTACAAAGGTTAATTATTTCATAACCCTTAACAATGTCATTGCCTGTCATTAAGATAGATGTTATGAGGTATTATTGCATGATGCTTTATCAATGCATGTAATTATTAAAATACATACTCAGCAAAGTATTAAAGACAAGTTATGAAGATTTATCACACCTGACTTTAAAGCCTATATTTTGTAATCCAAAAAGTCACCTTGGAACCTCATGCTCATTGATGCAAAGCTACACCAAATCTTGACAACGTAATTAACATGAAAAATGTGAAACAGTACGTTTGTACAGACAAGGTTTCCCCCAGCTCCTAACAATGCCCACACCTTATCTGAAGTTTCACCAGGATGCTTGGAGAGTGTAATTACACCAGCCTCCTCCAGCCTGGCACAGCGCTACTGGCCTGATTTAATCTCACCTTGACTTGACCTCTTCAACCTGGGGTGACTGCAACAACTGCCCACATGGCAACCAAGAGCAATGCATTAGTTAATCAACTGATAAAAGCTCCAGATAAGTGTCCAGATCCCATTAGTGCTGGAAATAACTCCCCAGTCTTGTCGGTTACTTTTACTGTTGGTAAAGATGTAGTGTTGCATTCTATAGTGCAGGTTGTAAATGAACAATTTCCTTTGAATGCAAACTTTGCAGAATTTGTTCAGATGACAGATTAAAAAAAAAAAAAAAGAAACGTTCTTCTTTGTTTTTCTTATCTGCTCTTTTCCCGATTATATTGCGTTCTTTTTCACAATTTGTGTTTCCAAGCAGAAACTTTTGGAGCTCATCTTGATATTCCTTAAACTGTTATTTAGAAAACATAATATGGAAGATTGTTTTATATTTGTCCCTTTGCCACTTCGTTTTTAGATTCATATTTAAATGCCTTGTGCTAAACTTTAACATAACTATTTTTGACATGTACTGTCAATGCGTGTCACTCTTTAAAATGATCCTACATATTTCTAAAATGTGCATAACTTATGTACTTCCCCAATCAAAAAATGCCTCCCTGATTGTCCAACATTTGATTGCTCTTACTGCTGTCTACTGCAGGCTTTGTGCTGCCAACTTAAAACTGGTCTATCATATTCACACTTTCTCACACATTGATGCAGAACATCCCGGTCTGCACAGCTTCCAAGCAAAAAAAAAAAAAAAAAAACTGTATCCAATTACAAATCTTGAATAAGCAACAAATTTTAAAATGAATTTCAAGCAACAAATTAATTCCAGAAAAGGTGGATGATTTAGCCTGTAAAGGAAACTCAGAGAAAACAGGGTGTGTAGGACGCTAACAGCATGCAGCTTGTCTCCGTCTCGTCATTGTGCCACACAGGGAAAGATACATCTCTGTCTCTTCAAGAACTGTAATGTATTCAGGACCTTCAGTGGCAGATCGTCAAGACGACTTCTTAACAACTGTCAAATTTAAATAATCACATCTGAAACAGGAAATGGAGTCTTGGATCAACACACAGCAGACAGTCACTGCTGCACTGAATAATGCATACCTCATGAAAACAATGTGGCTCAGACATGTGAGATGGAGTGGAGGAGGGCAGTGCCTGTTGTGAATTAGGCAGTAATTGAAATCTTGACAAGTAACACGGCTATCGATACAACACACACAGGTCTAAAATACAGGCACTGCAAATCAGCAGCAGTAAAAATGATTTATGCTGCCATTTGCAATGTTGCATTCTTCATTAGAATGTAATAAAAGTTGCTCATTAAAATGAAATGCTGACAAGTTTTGGTAGATAATTTCCTTTCCAGAATTTCTTACAACTTTTGAGTAAAATCAAATTAAGCTACAAACAAAACTGTGTAAGAATTGTGGATTACAATATATTGTAAAAGACATGAAACAGAATTCAAAGATGGGAAAAAAAATTATTTCTTGTGAAATGTTCTATTGGAGTCTTATTACAATAAAGATTTTAAGCTCTGCCCTGAATAAATCAGCTCTTCAGTGAGACTCACAACACCTGTTTCTTTGGTCCTGATTCAGTGTGAGGAGCATTAAACTACACTTGTAGGACTCGGAACTACAAGTGTAGTTTTTGCAAACTATCCTGCATCTGCACACATATTTTTCCTGAAAACCAACCTAATTTCACTTCATGGTTGTTTCTACACATCCACCATCAGCTTCAGCCGTCCTCTGAAGAAGGAAACACCAGGACCTTCACATGCTTATTACCAGCTTCAGGGGATGCAGAAGAGGATGTCCAGAAGTTTTGCAGGGTATATCATTTTCCACAATAATTTTACACTGGAAATACTCTGTGCGTGTAAATACAGCTCTGGAAAAATTAAGAGGCGACTTTAAATGATCAGGTTCTCTGATTGTACTTTTTCTAGGTATGTTTGAGTAAAATGAACATTGTTCTTTCATTCTATGAACTACTGACAACATGTCTTGGAAATTCCAAGCAAAAATTTAATATTTATTTCCAGAAAATGAGAAATGGTCAAAATAGCAACAACAACAAAAATGCAGTGCTTTCAGACCTCAAAGAAAACAAGTTTATGTTGATTTAGAAACAACAATACTGATATTTTAACTCAGAGAGAGTTCAGAAATCAATATTTGGTGGAATAATCAAGAAGTTTCCAATGGGGTTCAGGCCAGTGCTCTCTTCATTTTTCCAGAGCATTATATATATTTTTAGTTCACTGACTACTTGATGCATCCTGAAGAGGCCACACCCTTGGAGACATCATGCATGTTCTGGCTAATGTTTCTCCTTGTAGTGCTGTTTTATTCTAATGTAAGAAAGGCCTTCCTTAGAAGTATCCATTTTTTTTAAACTCTGAACTACTGTTAGGACTAGAAAAACCAGCTACCAAAGGCTATGGATTCTGTTACAGTTTCACTAGAAAAGTTTTAAAAGATCAAGCAGTTGTGGTTTGGTGTGACAGAAATGACATTTCCATATAAACATGCAATTATAGTGAGATGTGCTGACATTCATTAAATATGAGCCTCTCAGAGAATAGTTCTGCTCTGTGTGCCTAGATTAGCTGTTTACCTCTTTATGAGTGATGTCTTTGAGCAGCTTTTAGAAGAAGAAATGAGACATGAGGATCAAAGAGTGCTTAATAATGTCTGTACTCTTTTGATGTTATTTGTGAGCTGATCTGAAAGGATAACATCACACTCAGTGACCCAGTCTAAATATACAGATCCAGCCACTGCACACTGCAAAAAACACACCAATTGAGCCTCAATATCCCCAATTCATTTCAGTGAAGAGAACTGCCTTGCTGTCCCGTTGAAGGATCCTCTTTAGCATTCTGTTTTAATATTTCAGTTAAGATGTGTGAAATATTAAATCTTCCTTTCAGCTTCAAAGAAAAATCCATTCAGAAATACGCTGATAATACAGAAATTGTTCAACTGAATTAATGCATCCAGGAAAAGAAAAAAGAAAAGAAAAGCTACCAGATTATTGAAAAGATTGAGCCACAAGTGGACATTGAGGCACTTTGATAGAAAGCCCTCAGGACTGTATTAGCCATTGATAACAATTAAAAGAATATTTAACCTCCCACACTTCAGTCTAATTGTTGGTCTATCAACTCCTGGGTAAAAAGACACAGTATGACAAATGGACTCGCAGTGTGAGTGCTCTATCTTCTCTGCTGGATGAGGCACTTATCTGGTCGCGCTTCCCAGATAAGAGAGGGAGGAGAAAGGAAAGGCCGAAAGTGGGACTTTATTGAACATTTTGTCTCTGTGGAGGATGCCAGGAAGGCTTCAGAAGCAGAGACCTCACAGTGGCGAAATCCAATCAAATATTTTGGAAGGTGGCAGCTTCAATCTGTCATCGTCTAGTTACCGCTCACCTTCAATTTAGGAAGCCAGCTTGCAGTAAAAGAGGTTCCTGAGGAAATTCGGAGCTGGGGGGAAAATAAAGAGCACCAGTAATCAAATTAGCATCAAACCAAGTAATGTCTCTCAATTCTCTGTCTCTTTTCTTACTGCTTGAAACATCATACATCAAAAATATTTTCATCATTCCTGCAAGGCAAATTGCTTGCAACACAACTCTCACTTTTATTCCTTTATGGTAACATAAAACCCGTTTTTTTCCTTGCAGAATATCACACAACAGTTTTGCCTGGCTGGGGCGTCACGCAAGAGTTTTATTATCAACTTATTTAACCTTATTTAATGTTTAAAACATTTTTAAAGATCTCTGTTTAAACATCAAAAAGAGCCTGATTTCTGTCAATGCAATCAGAGATTTGGGTGACTAAAACAAACTTTTTTTTTCAGCTAGAAAAGGAGACAGAATGCATCATTAAGGGATTCATGATCATTTCTAAAATAAAGGTATTTTCTCCTCAAAAGATTGCTTTGGAGCAGGATTTAGAATTTTGCTATCAAAAACAATGAAATAACCATACCACTTCACAAATAAACGTGTCTATTTTTTTGTTAACGTGTAAAACATTTAGCCTTGAGTCTACACTGGGTGGCAAAGAACCGAGAAGGCCTTCATTTGACCTACTCCTTGTTTTGTTTAAAGGCTATGATAGTATATTTCTCCATTGTTTTTGTTTATGAGAAAGATGTAATTGAGATTACAGCAAATATAAAGTACTTCTAGCAAAGCTTTATTTTGGTGTCAACAGTTTGCATGAATGCTTATGGATGTTTTTTTTAAATGACAGCAGATGTGTAATGAGCATCCAGACAGGCATACAAACCAGGAAGCAAATAAAAACAGTGAAGACGCAGAACACTACATGCATAATTATCCTCACATTACCTCTTGGAATTCAGCCCTTATTAAAACCCAGAGATTATGTATGGTTAAGTTGAATTCAACAGGTTCTTCTCCAAAACACTTCACACTAAAACCAATGTTTTGCTAAATAAAAATAAAAAAATGTCAGCAGCATTTGTACCTCCCATTCACATGCAAACACACCAAGATTTTCCAGAGAAGATTCATTGTGTCCATGTGGGATGGATCGCCACATTGGACCCCATATTCCAAAGCAGACCGATCAAACTGCGTCTACCAGCATCCATACTGCTGGAGGCCATTTTTCTGACATCACACACTTTACAAATATGACCACACTGCAGAGGTAAAAGGTCTGAACAGACAAACTCCTGTGAAGACACGCCCACATGAACTGTTCTTTCCTAGCCTGCGGGATGGAGAAACAACCTTCAAACCTGCACGCCGTGCTCCTTTTTATGCTCGAACTATGACCTGTGGGAAAACATCCACTGCGCCCAGCGCATTGCAGACGTTTTCCTGGGAACTGCTTCTTTCCATTCAACTCGAGGTTCTTCTTGGGTGGTAATCCCATAACTGAACCAACAGAGAGCTCAGCTTGTTGCTTGAGCCATTTGTCCTATGTTAGCCCTGAGGCTGATCGCCTCACATGTTGGTTTTGTGTGTTTGTTTTCCACTGCTTTCTGAAGAGTTGATGATTTAATATTGTGTGATCATTCTTTTCTCCTTTTTTCCCTTTTTGCTGTTACTTTTGCCATATGTTGAAATGCATGCATCCAAGAGCAGAGTTTGAATAACTGCACTAAGACTTCAAACTGGTCCTGCTGTTTCTGGTAAAGGGGCTATTTTCTTAATATTATGGCTGTAAGGTTGATCTATTTTCGTTAATGAATTATCATCCCTCCAAACAGAAGTTGTTTGTGCTTATTCTGGTGTGTGTGTAGTGCAGTGTTTACTGTCAATATGTATTAATAATTTTATGAATAATAAAATAGTAACAACAATTACTAACAGTTACATAAGACAAACATTGACGCTATCACTGTTGCACAACACCAAATATTGTTAAAAACAATTATGTGTATTATGGTTTTACTTACTGTGTCTTGCCTCTTTCTATTAAAATTCAAAGGTAAGCTAAACCTATTGAAGAGGTTTTGGATTGAGAGAGAAATTATGAACAGTCTCCAAAGCAAAACTACAGTTAGTTGGGAATATTTGTCTGAATATCTGCTTTGGCTCTGGATCGTCTTTGAAATTCTGATCTCACCTACTGACAAAACAAGGCACTGCAACATTTTAAAAGTACCAAGTTGACTTTAACTCCAGTGTTGGAGTCGACTCACCACTTCTGCTCCTCTCCTCTGATGACGGAGCAGATCAGAGGTGAGTGAAATCACAGTGATTGCAGCAGTGGAGGTGACTGTGGCTTGAGGGAGCTGTAGGCTGACACATAACTTTAGTCCACTTAGAGTACTTCAGTGCTGAAAGAGCAACTCCATACGCACTTGAAATAAAAACTTCTTCTGAAACAGAATAAGCACGCTCACATCAACGTAAAGGGTCACCCTTCCAGCAGCTGGAGTCCCTGCTGCTTCTGTAGTGGAGACGGTTGCCGTCATGCACGTGGTAATCATTCGGCTAAATTCCAACCTACTGCTGCTTCAGCGGGTGATGAAATCAGCAGCAACCATTTGTAAAGATGGTTAGATTCAGATTAATGTTGGTTGCAGCGTGGAGAATAAAACAAATGATTCACCGTTAGGTCTTTGACATCACAGGTCGAGTGGCTCTGTGGTAGAGCTGGACAGGACGAGCCCTGAAGATCAATTACTGTTACGTAACAGTAAAGGCCTTATTTATCACCCAAACATGATTAATTAGTGACAAAATGACTGGAGTAAAATCAAAATATCGAACACTTCTGACAACTTCTCAGGTACTGTACTCAGACTGTCAGTTGTGAAATTTGAGCACATGGTTTGTACTCATGAACACAAACTGTTTTTCATCAGGAAATTGACAGCTGAGAAGCCCTCCTTTCTCTGTTCCTACAGCATAATCAGCTTCCTGATTGATGCCACTCGTATTATCTCTACACTTGTTGCATTAAAAATAAGCATAATCGATCAAAGCATAATCAACCGATAAGACAAAAATACTGTGTGAACCACATGACAAACCAGGTGGATCTGAAGATAACATTCCAAGTGATGGCATCTATTTTACTTGGCTTTCAACTTTTAAATTGTATGTTTGTTTTTAAACTGTAAGAATTGGTTTTTAATTATGTTGTGTTTTAATGTATCAGCTGTGGTTGTTTTAAAGTGCTTTATGAATAAAGTTGGTTTGGTTAAAGGTATAAAATAAATGTTTCAGTCGGGTTGTTCTTCCCCAGTCTTCAGGATAAGATGTCTTCATGGTTAAGATGTTCAAACGGTTCAACACAACTGAGTCAAATTAACGGTTTACTGCCCGGCCCTATGAAGAACATAAAATCATTCTGAGTTGGTCTTTCAACCATTAATTTAATGGGCACACGCTGAACCCATGGAGAGCAACTCCATTTACTCTGGAGTTGTGGCTCCTTGGGTCAGATTGATCTGTTAAAAAAAGCCCAGATGTAACCAGTTCAGGATTGGTGGAGAGACTTATAAATCTATTATCACAGATGATCTCCAATCTTACTTAAAGAACAGAGATTTCTTTGTGTAATAGGGAACTACACATCGGAGACGACAAAATCGCTTCACTTGACTCCAACCTGACTGAGTTAGAGTAGTTTTGCAAAGAAAAATGGGAAAAATGTCCGTCTTTATACGTGCAGAGCTGGCAGAAACCTACCCCAAAAAACCCTCAGCTGCGATGGTACGATAATTGGGTATTGACCCAGGGAGGCTGTAAACAAATACCCAGCACACTGTAGATTTAATTTATCAGTCTTTGAAAACTGTGTATCCCCTTCCTTTCAGTCCATAAACGTGACTTACTTTGTTGTTGTTTTTTTCTGCCACAAAAATCCAAATAAAACGCACAGTGACATAAAACGGCAGAAAGTTCCTTTTCGCAAGGCGCTCTATCCAAAGGGGCAGTGCTGAACCCTGTTTGAAAAGATTTTCTTCTGTGTGCTACAGACAGAATTATATGCACTGAATTTTCCGGAGCCCAGAACAGTTTAGTTTTCAAATGTCTGTCAGAGTTATCTAAATATTGCATCAAAGAAATAAAGGATTTATGAACCTTTGAAAAGACTTGCTCCAGGGAGTACACAGCTATTTGAGGAAGAATCCACAGGGCTCCATATCTGAGAGACAGTCTAATCCTCACATCTCCATATGAGTTACAGAGGTTGGCTATGACAGTCTGCAGATTGCTGACACAATAAATTAGGATTTGGCTTCATGTGAAGTTAAATCTTTAAAATGGGCTGTTTTTTTTTTAAGTTACATTCACTGACTGGCATACAATAGAACATAATTCTTCTCTAAAAACAGCTGCAAAATGGTGTCTCAAACAAAAACAAATAAAAAAATAAGTCAAAATTTTTGCGTTTTTTTTGTGTGTGTGTGTTTTATCTGTGATGAAATTAAAAGGACAAATGTCCAACAGGTAACAATAAAACTTTCAGCCATTTCTTGAATCAATAGTATAAAATAATTGGTAAAATTCATTAACATGGGAGTGGTGCATTGCCAGACCTTATTTTTTTTTTATTTTTAGGCAACATTTGAATAATGCAGAGTGTGTTGGGGAAGTGTTTAACAGTTGAAGGAGCATGCAACACAAAGTACCTACACATCTACACGTTAATATCCATAAACAGGACCTGGCACTCTCAGCTGTACTACATTTTGCTTAAGGAGTGATTCCTACTTCAAGGCTCTGGTGCTTGGCCAGGAGGCAGCCGTCATAACAGAACCCGCCAGCGCCACTCGTTATCCCGTTGTTTGCTTAGAGAAACACAGTCTGTCCTAATTAAAAGCAGAAGAGAAGGAAAAACTGTATCTTCAGTGGCTCTGAAGACGAGGATGGAGAACATCCATCTCATGAGCTGCTGTTTCTGGTTCGAGGGCAGCGCAATAATGAAGTATCACAGGCTCCACTCCTGTAAAACGTGAGTCACATCAGCGGGCAGCCTTTTAAAACCCTCACCCACTGTGGAGCGCAAAAGGCCATCACAAAAAAGACTGATTCTTGCACTCTGGGTGTCGAGGCATGAGGATGAAAAGTGATCGATAAACATTGATCCTTACGGCAGCTCATCTGCACGTCCTTACAGGGCCAAACCAGCAATAAACAGAAAGTGGTACTAAATAAAAGCATCATGCTCTTCAAAGGATGGGAGGATGTTTATATGGATCTGAGTGAACTCTCTATATAGGGTTCTCAGGAGGCATGATTTCAGTGTCTTCCAAGCAAGACCTGATTTCTACTTTGACAGAATGTCACAATAACTGATTTATTTGCATTTTATGAGAGTCTGAGTATTTCACAGCACACTAAACAATGAGCTCGACCACCACGTTCTGCGTGTTTTAATTTTGTTTGTCAGTCAGGTGGTGAAGACTCAGTCTTCACTGTTTTTGCCTTTTAAAGAAATCTGTAGTTTCTCATCAGTTTCGCCAGCAGATTAAAGAGGATTTTATATTGTTTAAATATCAAAATTACAAAGCCAGAAAATGAGGATTTTACAAGACTTCAAAGCATTTAAAATAGACATTGCCACCCTGAATACTCTCTCTCTCTCACCCATATACATGTGTGTTAGTCACATGCAGTAATCACTACCCCACTTCATATTACTCCCTCTCAGTCTTTCCTTTGTCACATCTTCCCGTTTGTTCCAGGTTTTCTCCCTGAAGCCTGTTCTATGCATTTCCTCACGACGTGATTTATGTTTTTCTTTTGTTTCTCTGTAGCTCTATCTCTACATCATTCTGCTTTGTCACCTTCCTATCTACAACTGGATGGTGGTAGCACATTAACTGTGCCACCTGACCATAAAACATACCTCCCAAAGACATTTTTAGCAGTTTTTCTTTGGCAGTTTACTCCCTCTCAGTCTACGTTTATGATTAGCGCTGTGTTCCTGAAGTTTTAGCATATTCAGTTTATGATCTGCTTGAATCTGGGTGATTGCTGGGTTTTTCTTAAAGATCCTGACCAATTTCAGATGTGACACCGGATGACTGAAACGTGCCAAAGACTGGGTTTTCAGGCGGAATAATTTAAAAGTGGTTTTGGAAGGCTTAAATTAGAGAACACTGAACATTTGCTACTCCTCCTGAGAGTCTCTTTCACTGCCAATGGTAGTGGTGCATTCCAACTGTTGTTTTTAAAACAAATCATTTAAGTTACATGTTGTGTGAACTTTTCACCATAGAAAAAAGAACAGCTAAAATCAATCATTAAGTAAATTTATATTTTTAGGGTTTTAATTAATTTGTAAATTTCTATCCTGCACTTTTTAAAATGAAGGATTGTTAGAAAAAATTATGACATGCTTTCATATTCATATAAGGTTAAAACAGATTCAAATCGAAGGCAACCAGACTTTCGCTCAGTTTTTCCTGAAGACGTTTCAACACCTATGCTGGAGTCTTTTTCCATCCTGGAGGATCAAAGTTGATCAACTTGGAGTTGGAAGTTGCTGCTTTTAAGCCCAGTTAGATGTAAACTAATGTACAATTCATGTATGAAGACACATACAGGGATAATGGAGAGAGGGGGACAGAACAGACTGCCATATTTTACTTGTATAAGAGCCTTTATAACTTTATTGCTATAAAGTTATAACAGTCACTTTACATTTTTCCAAAACCATTTTCTGATCATCACTTTTAAACAAAATAAAACATTAACCCTCTTGCTTAATGCCATCAGCATGCTCCTTTCTCCTTTCGGTGCAAAATTCAACATTCCTGCACATCTTCCATGTCAAAATGTCATGCTTTGCTAGACTGAAACGTCTGGATTTCTCAGACTTGGCTGGAGGGAGGGAACTCTAGAAAATGATAAATAGATTGTAGCACACACTGAAAGATAGCACACCTTAATGTGATCTTCACAGGAGATGGTGACCACAGTCAGATAACTTTCCTCTTTACTAGCCCTGACTAAAGAACATTAAATACTCTAACATTTTGATGAAAAAGTTGTTGCTATGGGAGGAATAAAAACCATTAGCTATGTTCACAAAGGTATTAGAAAATAAAGCAGAGAAATAGGAAATGTGAAAGACGGTATTCAAACAAAACTACTTTAAAAGAGAGAACAAGATATCATCAGATTGCATGAAAGATGAAAGGCAGTATTACTCTGTTATATTCTTTATTTCTTTTCCCCCACTTTGTCATAAAGCAAACAGGATTTGGAAATGTTGTCAGCTTTTTTGGAAATGTTGAGGTTAAGGTAAGAATCTACATTTCCAGGAGAATTCACATAGAAAAGTCCATAAAAAAGACTTAAAAGTCAGTTTAAAATCTTCAGTCTGTTTATTAAAAGATGCACCAACACAAGGTTTGGTAATTTTCCTTGTCTGACTGGCTTTGATTGGTGACACACCACACAGAAACTAACAATTCAATCTTTATCCGTTCAGTGAGATTTGTGTATTACAGCAGAAATTGCTGTACTCTGCCTACGGCCTTGATTCCAATATTTAAAAAAATCAAAATTAAAAGAAAGTACTGCCTCTATATTTAAATAAGCAACAGAAAACTGTTCTAATCTAATACTGTTTTCACTCCCCACCCTCCAGGCCATGCCATCCTTGTTAAAACTGCTCAATTTCTGTTGGTTTTGGGTAAAGTTAGATTGGGAAATATTGTTTTTATGTAATACGCACAGGAACTGGTGAGCTAAAAATGTTATGTGTTAAAAATGTGCACTGCTAAAATATACTGGTGGAAAGTATTTAAAAAAGATTCCTCTTTTTAAAATATCTATTTCAAAAAATGATGACCACACAGATTGGGAGTGCTAGAAAACCTGTTAAGTGCTGCTAATCAAAGCTTTTGAACAGAAATCAGAATCACTTTCAAAGCAATATTGGCGAGTTAAAGTATTTTACAACTGGAGACCTCAAGGAGGGCAGCAGTTGAAATCTGGTTTGGTTTTGAAAGTCCATTTATCTGATTCCAAAACAAACAAAAGTGGAACCATACATTTAAGTAAAATAGCTTTATTTGCAGTATAAAAACACTACGTACTTTCAAAACCACAGTATGTGAGAGGGGGGTTATTACGTATTTTCCAGGTAGCGTTATTAGATGTTGTACAAATCAAACATAGCTTGGAAGAACTATGACTTCACATTCCAGCCTTGAAATTTTGCCTCGGTCTCTTTCAGAGCCCTCTGCCTTCAGCACGTCATCACAGTTTACAACGGCATCATTCATAGGAGCCTTTTACTGAGAAGTAGTTCACATAATAAGCACAGCAGACACGGCGCTCCACCAGGTGTTTGCAAATTGTTGCTGCCACTAGTCTGGAGGAGCTGAGCGGGGGAGGGCTGATCCGTGGGGTACTTTGACTCCATACCCATTGTATGAGCAAGCAGATAGGCAACCCTGAATGACTNCTACTANGGATTACATATTTCTAAAACATGCATGAAAGAATCAAACCACCGGTCTGCGTACATTTTTGATGAGGAAATAAGATTATATCATGATTTCAAGCTTAAAAAAATAATTTCTACATAGACTTAACCCCCCATTTACAATTATAAAATACAAATTGGTCAACAAAGGTTAGCTCAACAAGGTTCAATAAGCAGCTTGTAAGAATCAAAGCAAATTTTAAGGAACAAAAAACAACCCCCAATGATACTGACCTACTTCTTCATGAAGAGAAATTAATTTTTTAGATTGTTTTCAGGTGCCATAAAGCCGAGGTTTGAACCACAATCCTTTGATCTTAAGAGGTTAATCTAATATTATTGAAAGATGTAATGCCAACCTAATCCTGATTTCTGCATCTGTACTTTTTTTTGTGGTTCCTTCTCCTCTCTCCTTCTCCTGTCCTTCAGCATCAACCTGAGGATTTATTTTAATTTATCAAGCAGGTTAATTATTTATGCACCCATGGTGTAGCATTGCTGATAGGTTTCCTTACATGTTGTGTGTACCCTGAACACATCCAAAAATACAGTCACACTATAGGTGTGCCAAGTCTGGAATGGGATGTTAGAGCCTTGTAGGTAAAATGCTGTAGTCATAGTGTTGGGTTTTCTCCCCACTCGTCTCTTTATGTTTTTCTTTTTGGCTCGTTGGCTAATTTAACCTGATCCTCTTTCTTTTCTTTTCTTTTTTTTTTTCCCAAATTCTCCTCAGTGTACAGAATTTGCACAAAATTGTAGACTAACTCAGTCTGACGTTTCATTACCAAACTGGCCATCAGGGCAGCTGCACATATATATGTAGTTTGGACCAATGCTGCTATAGTTTTTTCTTTCCCTTGACCAATACAGTACAGTTTCTAAACTGTCCCTGGTTTCTGACAGCAGATTGTTAACTCATTTATGTATTTTTCATATGTACAGAGTTGCAGAAGAGTCGATGATAGATGCACCCGAAATAGCTGCTTGTCAAATGCTGGTCAAACTGTGCCCAGTTTGAACTCAGGACATTCCTGCTGTAAGCCAACTGTGCTAATCATTAAAAGATTATGCTGCCTATTGTTACACATATTTACGCCTCTTGCATGATTGAATTGGGCATTCCATTGACTTCATAGTTGGTGGCCTGCAACAAAAGACAACAGGAAGCCTAACTGTGTGGCAAACACATATCTAAACCCCTCTGGCTCACCACATAATGTGAAAGCCATTACACATAATGCTAAAATATTAACAGCATGTCCTATGAATCCATAAAGATTTATTTTTGACTTTTGCTAATCTAGTTCGGATGTCTTTCCTTGAAGACGGCTGCCATCGCTCTGACCTCTCACCTTCACATCACCAAGTCCTGAGTCACAAACCTTTTCACCTGCCAGTCAATACTTGCGACATCCCTTTATGTGTGATGTATTCCGTTTCTAAATCCAATAAACACAAACAAAGAGCTTGAATTTCAAATCTGCTGCCAACCCTGAAGAATCAAAGTAGCAGAGCATCAGATTTTACTGACTGCAGCTGTACGTTTCCATCAGCACGATGGCAGTAACACGTTCTCGCTATAGATAATGTTGTTCGCTTCAGGTGAACAACTCCTTTCCTTTCTCTCATTAGACGTAATTACTGCTGACACTTCAAACATTTGAGGAGAATACCAAAGAAATGCCAACGGAGACAGAAGGTCTGTACGGCAGGTGGACAAAAACACACACGTCTGGCCATTAGGAGGGAATTGTATTGCTGCACTAATTCCATTATGTGCAAGGATGATTTGGAGAATACAGCCAGTGATCCGAAGTTAATAGGAGTGATGGAGGCAGGGGATCCGAGCTAAAAGGCCAGTGGGCGATCAAGAGGTTGACCAGGTTCCGTGACAGCCTCCTTCAGCTGCCTGACAGCTGGATAGCTCTCAAAGAACAACCTGTGTGGCGAGTCGGAAAGAGCAATGGACAAATAAGCTGGCTACTTGACAGAGACCCTCAAGATAAGCCCTGCTCAAGCTCCTGCATTTGTATTACAAGTGGGGTAGGGGCTAATGTAATTGAAAAGTGGTGGGGTGTTGGGGTCAGCAAATTTAATAGACTTTAGAAAAAAAAAAAAAGTGTTTTGTGTTCTGAGTTGCAATGTGGAGCGGCAATACCCCAGCTCAGCATTATGATTCTCCTCCCCAAATAACTGCTTCCATCCTGTTCTCCATTAGACCCACGTAAAGCGGGATGTGGGAGCGTGAAATCATGGCCACAGACCATGTCGATGATAATGCCGCGCTGAGAGAGGAACATTTCTCTAAGTGGATTCAGCTCAGCGGAAGCTGCACGGGACGAAGGTGGAAACTACTTCAGCTGGTCTGTGGACTGTCCTTTGTTGTCTCTTAATTAAATTAATCGCATTTCTGCTTTCATCTGAAACAGAACAAAAAACGGGTACTCCTGCTGAAAAAATAACATTAATTTGTGATTATCACAAATTTTAATAATGTAGGATTAAATTATTAATATTTTGACAAACAAATGTGAGAAAATATGATATAAAAACACAAAACTTTTAGAGTCCACAGGAGCAAGACAAAAGGCAATTTCAACAATATTTTACATAATATATTATAATTGTCTCAATTTGAGCTAGTCTTGGTCCAAGAAGACGTTTTTTGGGGGGGGGGAATAAATTGAATAGATCAGTGATCCCCAACCTTTTTATTATCGCGGACCGGTCAAGACTTTGAAATTTTGCTGCGAGCATTTTACTTTTGTGAAAATTTTAACTCACGATAATGACTAACGGGAGCCCTGAGCTTGTTTCTCTGCAACGAGACGGTCCCATCTGGGAGTGATGGGAGACAGTGACACCCGAAGTGTTGCTTATATGCACAGCCTGCTTGGTCTCTACGTGGCGAAGCAGTTTGGAGCTTCATTGGCTCATTAGCAGCCAGTCGCCGCATGTTACGCAGAAACATTCAAAACTGTTTGGAACGCAAATAAATTAACAATTTGAAAAACTGTACTGTTGATAAGTTAACACTATGGCAAAAATCCTTTAAAAGGGGCATGACTGAAGCTCCCTATAGAGAATATTGACCTTCTTCAGCTGTCAGCTGGATGTTTTACTGCCCTGTGTCAAGTAGAGGTAATGAGATCAAGCAATCCCAGGTCGCTGCTATCATGGTTAATCACTTGGTGAGCTGACTCTTAAAGTAGATTTCAGCCTGAAACAAAACCACATTTTCATTGATGACTATTATTAGTGTGCTAAGCTCCACAGTCATTAAAATTTGTGTGGCGGGACTTGATGTTCACTCAAATTTTAATACCGCAAGGGCAAATAGATGTGAAAATCAAAAGAGCTGTTGCTAATAAAATTAACAGATTTATTCCAGCATTATTATACTGAACATTTCACTAATCCTAAACCATGTTAGGCAGGATGGATGAGCTGAATATTAAAGCTGTGATGTAATTCAGAGTCTGTCTAGGCAGTGTATTTACGCAGTGTGATTCCCATGTGATGAGAGGATCTTTCCTCAGTGGGAATGAAACATGAAAACATTCCTTGGTTCAGTTCCAGGTGTAACCTTTCATTGTTTCCAAAGCTATTTTTAAAGAAAGAAAAGTCTAACTGGAGGAAAATTGTATTCCTGAAGGTAACAGTCTTCAGTTGTTATTTGAACATTTTTCTTTAATGAAAATGTGTGAAGTGCTTATTCTGGGATGATGCCAGTTTGGAAGTAGTTTAAGATGCAATCTTAAAAGATTTAGACAAAGAATGTGTACATAAAGAAGGTAGATGTTTAATCTCTGCCTGTCCTCCAGCTTGAATGACATGTTTTAAAAGATGCAGTTTTTTGTGAGACTGGGTATTATCAGTTATGGAAGTACATAGTGCCTTACACACACACACCAAAGTACATGTACAGTGAAATAATCATTCTAATATATATTATACACGTCATATTATTGAGAACAACCTCCATTGTCCCTATCCCCCAGTGTCCACAGACCATTAAGCATACCATCCAGATTGTTTGCTAGGAAAAGGTTAACTGCTGAGGGACTTTTTGTTTTTTCTAAATTTTTCATCATTTGCAAAAATTTCATCATCTGCAAGAAAGGTTATCTACCAGCACCATGAGCCCATCCAGCAGGATTCCAGTTCCCTTCCCACCAACTGTTTTACCATTGATGTGAAAACAAAATTTTAGCTTTTGAGCTACAAATTCAAGTTCAAAAGCTAAAAATGAGTTTGAAATTTGATGTGTCGAACAGATGTGGAATATTAATCCAAACTCTTAATAAAAACGTAAATGAGAAACATAACATCCCATTTTTATATCTAAGCACATTTTATTTTTGTACTCATTGGACAAAGAGCCCAATATTTACATCGTCTGGCACACAATTTTGACCAAGGAAGCTTATAAGTCAGAACTAAGAATCTCAAAAAACTGAGCTTCAAAACTATTTAGCTTCACAAAAATGCAAGAAGTGTTTCAACTTAATCTGTCGTTTGCACATACATTAGTCAGCCATACGAAATCGGACAACCTGACAAACACATCATAGACATTTATGAGAGAAATTGTTTGACATTTCATTTGCCAAGATGTGTTTTGAGCCATTTATTATGCTTTGACAAACATATTTACCATAAGGAATGCTTTGAGTAGCTTATCATTTGCATCTCATCATTTTGGAAGAGAAATGTCCTTGACAAATAGCTTCCTATTTGTTTTGTATTTTCAGAGGATTCGGTCAGAATAAAAATATAAAAGCTCCTACTATTATACGTGCAAAGAATCAGCATTTATCCCTTAGTCATTTCTTTTCTTTCATTTAACATCTAAGATGTTGTGTAAACAAAGGAGGTGGTTAGAAACTTTACTCGCAGCCAAGAACACCTGCCAGCAGTTCATGACGAATCAGGCAGCAACAGCTTTCAAATCACACAAACTGTCACCAAAATCTGAAGATCGAGTGTTCTTTGAAATACCCACAAAGACTTTTCTCATTTCAATAATGCAAAGGTTGACTCCAGGAACGTTGTAATCGGATAATCTGCTGATGATTGATCCAGTGATACTGCATAAATTAGACTGCAAATATTGTGATACTGCTGCTGAATGCCAAAGGCAAGATAAGATCTATGTGAGCTAAAAATGAGTTTATCAAAGGGCTAAAAGTCTAATTTTCTAATTTTTTTACATTATTACTACTTTTTATGTCATATTTTATTCTACCTATTTTAGCACTTTAGTTGTAAGTTAATGGAGTTTCATAAATCACTTGTTAAGCTTGTAAAATCTGAAAAGCTACCTTTTTTTGCACACACTGCAATAATAGAACTGAAAACAAAGTTAGAATTATTTTTGTAAAATCCTAACTTCATAACAGACATGACTTTAAACGAGTAGTTGAAGGGTGCAGCACATCAGTGTAACTCGATATTGTGGTTGTGGTCTTGTTGTACCCGTCTTTGTTCAGTAAGAAAATAAGCCGTCCTCTACAGGACGGTTAGCATCGACCATGTGTCAGCTCATCTCCACCTCTGGGACATTTTGTACATGTTTCAAAAACCAATTAGGTTACGAGACCAGTATTTAAAATCTACCTACAGAAAGTCACACAGTGTTAATTTGGTTTTGTCATAAAAACAAATCTCTGGTATTACAGAGGATCTGACTGTCCAAATTAAAACCATATTTATCGAAAAGTGAAATCAAAAAATCTCCAGAAGATAATGTAAGGTTAAACAAATCATTAATGGAACATGAGCATTTTATTTATCTCGGTTTTCTATCAAAATACTCAAGAGAAGCAATGGTTTGCTACAAAATGTGGGCACTAATTGGCAAAGCGATTGCAATCTGCGACTTTAAAAATGAAATTCTTAAGATACTTCTTTGACTGTTCCAAAATACCGGTTACCATCCTCTTCTCTATGCATGGTCAGAAGAAAGCCATAGCTCCATCCAGTCTCATTAGCTACAAGTACATGTTTTTAATTTTTATTTTGTACATGTAGCTATGGTCAAATAAGTTGAATTAAATGGCCGTTTTCAGAACTTCCTGGACCGGCCATGTCCTTGTGTTTTCCAATTTTGAAAAGTTGTGAAAGGATGTTATCCTGTCACATTTTCCTTTTATTCTAAGAAAAACAGAGCAACATGCTCAAAAGTGAAGGATGAGGTACTTGTGGTTTAGCTACATTTAACTAAGCTGAGAACATTTCACCTGATAAACAGGAAAGCCCCTTTTATTCATGAACAAACATCTGAGCACCATAATACTTAACAAGCTGTAAATTCATGCAGACATTTTAGATGATAAATGGATTCAAAAGAGATTATAATAAACTGAAAAGTTCATCTGTCTACCGTCTTTTCCTGAACAGTCTGGCAGAGAGTCTATTTGCCAAGAAATACTGCACCCTACTGTACAAACTGTAATGTAATCCATTTGCTTTGGCTTGAGGTTATGTGCACAGATAACATTTTAAAAGATTAATCACACCAACAAGTCTCCAATATTAACACACAGTAAGATGCATACATGTTACTGTGTAAAGGCATTGCTCTGATTAAAAAAATATACATTTTCTGGAATCCTAGTAGTGATTACTCACACTCCCGGGTCGTGCTGGGTAGAACTTGACCAGCTGCTGAATGGAGCAAAACATGGCATCCAATATACTGCCCCTCATATTTCAATCAATAATCAGGTTGGGTTGCAATTAGCAGGTTGGAGGGATCACGGGAGTCACGTGACGGATCAATCGAAGGAGAAGGTGGCACACTCATTGAGGTGATTTACAGCCCAACAGTTTGTCCCACCCTCGGTCTGAATCCGTGCCGTCTATCTTCTTTATACGAACCTTTCAAGGATGGAAATATGCATCTGTCAAACGTCCCCCATTACTCCGGCTGCCTGTCACACCTGGGGCAGCTCACAGCCGGGCGGAGGGAAAGGGAGAGAAAAAAGACGGAGTGCAGCTGTCAGCACAGAAGCCTCGGTGGACTGAAAAGGCACCAGGTCTCCCATTTCTCGGGCTCTAATTTCCTCAAATTGCAGATATTTTTGCAGGTCTCCGACTGAGTGGTGGGTTAATGACAGAGCCTGTCAGGCAAGTCGCTAAAGCAGCTTCTTTTATTGCTACGGATAAGATCAGGCTTCGTCTTATATGGAGACATTGTGCACGGCGTCTCTGACGGTGCATACGCCACAAAGCATGAAGGAAGCAACACTTATCTCCGTTATTTTGCAGCTCAAAGTAAAGGACATATCAATAATGGGCATTGCAGAGTCCAGTGACTGTTCGTTACTCTCAGAGCTGCGTGCAGAGTGGGATGCAACACCCACCAAGTGACATAAATCCCACAACTCTGTGGACTGTCGCCTGTCGGGTAAAATGAGAAAGTTTTCTGAGTGGCTCCTCACCATTAAAGTGCTGTTTCAGCTCCTGCTGTTAGTGTTTCCACTGCAGTGAGTCTGGATGTTCTCTCACCTCAACAACCAGTGTCTTTTCACATCACAAAGCTATTTCTCTCATTTCTCTCCGTAGCCCAAGAGAGTGCAGCAAACTATGTCATGAATGAAATATAAGCACACCGCTGTATTACTTATGAGACCTAACGCAACTTTTGCTC
This sequence comes from Poecilia latipinna, assembly GCF_001443285.1. Taxonomy (NCBI): domain Eukaryota; kingdom Metazoa; phylum Chordata; class Actinopteri; order Cyprinodontiformes; family Poeciliidae; genus Poecilia; species Poecilia latipinna. The sequence goes on from NW_015115525.1 coordinate 38,011, forward strand.
AGAGCTATTTTCAGATTTCATTTAAATTCATCAGCGTGATGATTATTCTTACACCACAGACCACAGCCGGTGGGGCATTGGTCCTTCAGAAAAATATTAGCTAAAGATGAGCTTCAGAGATTACTTATCAGCCTGGACCACCTTTCAACTGTGCAATAATTAAACATCAATCACCGTATTAAAAGCCATCTTGCAAAGCTTCTCTGTAAAGCAGTCAAAGCCACCAAGAGACATGATCCAAGTGAATGTGCTTGCTGTTGAATTGCAAATGTGAATTTACATTGACCTTTTTGTTTATTAAACAGTTAAATGAGATGCATAATTTGGTCATGAGACTCATCTCTAATTTCTAGAAATGAGGGAAGAAATAGAAAGCTTGTAGTTTGAAGCGAGTAAAGAATATGTAGTAGCAGTTTAACAGATAATCTGCATTGGTACCTTAGATTTAGCCTAGGCACTGTAAAATGTTTGGAGATGTAAACATTAATGGTGATAATGAACCATGAACCCAACAACAATGTCAAAGTCTGGAGGAGAATATGCCAACATCCTGAGAGCTGTGACTTAAAAAAGGGTTAGTTATACAAGTCCAGATTTCTGAATTTTGAAGTTTAAACTACCTGGTGTCGTCTGAAAATAAACATTTTTGTGTTTTTTAAAGTTTAAAAACATGGCTGTATATTGGAGTTGTGTAGGACCCTTTTGGAGCAGGAAAAGTTTAATTTATCACAAGGAAATACAAACCCAAGCCATTCAAAGGACATGCAAGGGTCCAAGAGCAGAGAAACATGGAGATAACAACTCCAGCAATCCAGCAAGGAGTGACTGATGGAGACATCTCATACTCTGGGAGGACTGAACCGTGGAACAATGAACGGTGAGTCCAATTAAGCGAATCTGCTACAGCTGAGGGTGGAGTGTGAACTGAATAAAGCTATATGAACATGGCTGAGGATAAAAGCAAGCTAAGTGAACACAGGGGATTAAAAGAAAAAAAAAGGAAATATAAACAAATTCTGAGCACTAAGTAAAGAAGCAGAGGAGTAACTCCAAACAGGAGAAGCAGTAAACGGAAAAAAATGTGTTCAGAGTCCCATGGACATCATGGCAACAGCTTGTTTTTTTTATCTTACAAAAATCTTACAAATAGTTTATGTAATAAAAATATGTACTTTTTAAAATTTTCCAGTTATATTTGCTGCATGTAGAGAGAGAGAAAAGGAGGGAAAGAGAGAGAGCCAAGATAAATATCTTCCATCAGTCTCTCTGGATTTCCCCTCAGCTTACTTCTGGGAGCATGCCATCTTCGAATCAATAGAGAGTCCGCTTGTCCCCTTCTGATGTGTGAACACTTGAGCTCAAGCTCATGGTGCAACTCTTCACTTACTTTCTACCACCAGCCTTGACCACAGAAACAAGCACATCTGCTCACCTCTATTTATCTTTCCTAAATTACAGTTTTCTACAGTGTCTCCTTTTGTTTTAGTTAACATTAGAGCCTCCAAAGCATGTCTCAGTAACAACCTACCAGTTTAAGCCTGATTCTTCCTAGCTGCAAGTGCATCAACTTTGCAGAAATGAGAGTGCTTAAAAAAATCAGATACAAGTGCAACAAAGGTATGAAGCAAGTTATCACCCACTGCTCCTCTTTAAAGCAGTCAGAGCTGCACTTCAAATTCATCACTGCAAAAAAAGAAAAAAAAAAAAACTGAGCGAGGAGAAACTACAAATGTGGAGAAATCAATTTGTGCACAACGGAAAGCAAGCAATCAAGGTTACTTGTGTTTGTTTTCCAGTGTTACAGACGCCCAATTTGAAGTGAACAAATAACAGAAGAGAGACTTACCTGAGCTCTTGATGTGTAACAGCTGCGGCGTGTAACAGATCCTATCTCTCTCCCTGTGGGGCAGAATCACAGAAGGAGAAAAGAGGAGTGGAGGTGGAGGTGGACAGCAAGAAAAAAAAAAGATGAGGCAAGAAAAATCTGAGAGACGGCAAGAGAGAGCCCGTGGACAACAAGAGAGGAGCGCAGACTGAGTGGAGGGAGCAGTGATAGCGCTCTCACACAGCGCACCGACACTCTGAAGGGGATGTGCTGGCTCTGGGAGGTGTTACAGCTCAGTCAAATGACATCTGCCTCCCTCTTTAAAACCATTGGCTAAGAGGTATGATTTCCTAATAAGCCAGCCCCACTGTCTCCAAGAGAGCACACCCACTCCTCATTTCTTACAGCATATGCAAATGCAAATGCATGCACAACCTCACAATCATGTTTTTTTTTTTTTGTCTCTTCTTCTGCGCAGTCCAAAAAAAAAAAGTCTCCGTCAATCCTTTGTCCTCACTTTCCTCTTTCAGCTTTTTGACATGGTGGCATCTTTTTATTCTCCGAGGGGGTCCTCCATAGGTGCATTGTCATTTCCCACTATTGTCGGAGAAAGTGTAGTTGTGTTTCAGCTAAAAATTGCTTTCCCCTCCAATTTTGTCTCACTTCATAAGATATTTCCAGCCTTTTTCAAAAGACTGCAAACCAAGAAAATGTCTATGGAGAATTTTTAACCTTTGCAGAAATTTTTTTAGCCACTATAGATGATAATGAAATTCAGTTGAGAAGATTAATTGATTTTTCAAAAGGCCATGTAATTATCTTTGATAATAGTATGTCAAATTATTCTATTTATTTGTTTACTTCGAAGTTCCATGAACTTTTGACCACCTATTAGGCGTAAGGTAAATTGCTTTGCCTCACCCATCATCAGTATTTAGCTGCTGTCTCAAATGTGTGGGAGGCAGAATTTGATAAATAACCTGGTATGAATCAATTTATTGTTTCAAGTGGCATCACTGAATAAAATCATTAATTATGAGTAATATGTCGCCTACTCACACATCGACTATTATTGAAAGATATTCTGGAGAACAATGTGTTTTTTTATGTAAGACAAAATAAAAATCATACATGTAGTCGATGAGTTATGATGCAAGTGGGCAGCATGACATTTTGGTATATTGCAAAAATTATTAAAAAGTTAACCAGTTTTAATTCTATAAAAAAATCAAATTAAAATGGATTTAACAGAAACAGTACACTGAATTGCAAGATATCATTTCTGTTAATTTTTAAACTTTAGTTTTTTCACAGGGCAGAGTCAGCCCACGCTGTGACTTCATGCTGAGTACGGTCACACAGATTATTTGCAGAAATTCACAAAACATGAACAACCAAACCAATGCATACATATAAAGAAATCCAATAAACGTACTCTGTACGTTAAATGTAGCCTAACAAAGTGGAATGGTCAGTGAATGTATCCAAAACAAGGACGAGAAAAAGGCATAGAAAAGCTAAAATATGAGAAAAAGCCTTAACTTGGCAAATGTGAATGTTTTGTATGTTAACAAATTCTCTTGGATTTAGTGTTTTTATGAGAAGCTTTATATTAATTTTATGTATTTGTTTTGTTACAAAAGCAGGCATTTTTACTTTTGTGTAAAATTTTGATCTCACTTTTAATTTTTACTTCGCACAAAAACAAATCAACAAAACACTGATGAGAAATGTACTGAACAGAACCATAACAGACACAGAACCAAACTCTGTAACCAATCGTCGTCCTCAGTGCAGCTTCTAGTTATTTGCCCCATTTGCTGACAATCAGTCCTGAGCAGGGCGGAGCCACTGAGAGTGAGAGCTGAGCAGCAAAAGGGAAAAAAGCAGGACTCTTGACTTACTAAAAAGAATCGGCTGTTGATTTTGTGCTTGATTCTTCACTGTGGCACAGGCAATCATAACGAGAACCACGAGGTGCTACGAAACAAAAAGCTGAGACTAATGCTGGAGGCCCTCCACCCTAAAACAACAAAATCTGGACTTTGGTCCTGTACGAGTTAGTGTATTTTTTACTTATCTATGGAAAGAAGTATATATGTCATCTTAAAACAAGAAAGACAATATTTATTTTATTTTTTATAAAAGCATATTTTCTTGAGGAAACAGTTTTTAACTTGAACTTGAAATGTCAGAAGAAACATTGTTAAAAACGAACTTCCAATAAAGTGAGTATTGGCAAGATATGTTGTTATTTTTTAGGTTCAGGCAGTAGCTGCTAGATGTACCTAAAGAAATAACTTATAATCTAATCTAATTACTTTTGAAATGAAGGACTCAGTAGAATAACAAAGTTAGTTTTTTAAGGAGCAGAACTCCATAGTCAGATATCTTCTTCAGTGTATTCTGTTACGATGCTTACATCAGTTGTAAATGTTTATTTTATATCACTGTTTTGAGAACAAGCTTATATTTCTGTGGCATTTTGTAAACTCTGTAACTGAGTTTTTAAAGACTCCCATTGGTTTGACCCTTCATTTTGTCTCTGACCCTGTGGAAGGTAATTTGTCTGTGTTGATAATAACCCTTCTGCATTCTTGTCATTCTGCCCTGACATGATTTGTACCATCATGACTAAAATGGAAATCTAACTAGAATAATTGAGATTCTTTTTTTGTGCTCTGTCAACTCACCCACTCTTTGGAAACAGGAAACCTCCATTTGACAAGAGCCACAGAACAGCTGACCCATAACGCTTTAGAACCGGGTTTTTAAGAACAGAATAATTTTAATTAATTTGACAGCTAAAGAGCCTTTCTACTGTGTGAGTTCATGGGGTACAAAATACTTCACTCCCTCAGATAGGAAGATTGCTTATTTATGAACTGGAAAGAACAACAGTGCAAAACCATCTTCCTCAAGCGGTGATTGGAAAAATTGGAGCCGTCCTCCAGTGTCGTCCCATCTCATTTGTTATCATTAAGGATTTCACTTTGAGCTTCACGAGTGACTAGGCTTTGTGAGTTCAAGTCATTTCTGTTCTTGAGGTTTTCCTTTTGAAAAGGGTGCACTGAGAGAACTCCCATCGCTACACAAACAGTACAACATCCTCAGTCACAAACTGAACAGACACATACCGAAGGGAAAGCTGGTGATGGCATTAATCCTGACAGTAAATTCAAAAACACCCAGTGCTGTCGGAGCTGGGTTGACTCATTGCATCTCCGCCTGGGGATGCTCTTTTCTTTCCATGGAAACGCACAAAGTACGACGGCTGGCTGGTTGCAGCTTACTATCTGACTATGCATCTTATTTAAAGCTGTTCTTTCCAACTCCCAATCAGGTTTTTTCATCAGGTAGCCTGTCTGTTTTGGCTCAGAAGCGTTTACCCTCAAATGTCAATGTCAGCCAAAGGCACAATTCTCCATATCTTTAAATGGCAGTGGTTAAATTCACTTATCATATTAGGCACTATGGGAACTCCTCGCTATCCGTCTCTTTGTGAAATTAAATAGTTCATCAGTTACTCACCAGCTTACAGAGATAGCTTGTCTACTTATAAAGTAGAACATATCACCCAGCCCTTGACATTTACAGGAAAAATTAAGTCCAAGCTAGGGTGTAAGTAAAAGTTAGGTTGCCTTCCACTTTAGCAATAAAAAATACAAAAAAATGTTATATATGAATCATAAGATAAACACATCAAATAACGCCGTAGCTTAACTAAGTAAGCAGAGCACCTTTCTTGAACTTGTGTGGTTTCATTCCCTCTATAAACATCACTGCCTCTGTCTCTTCTCCCCAACTCACATTGTTTCTGTTTAGTGAGGTTTCAAAACTTCCTCCTCAGGAATGGCCTGGAAAGATTTTTCATACGGTGTTGACTAATACAGCACTGATGGCGTTTTACGATGCAAACCAATGAATTATGGTTTAAGACAGTATTTTACCCGTCTGTCCATCCATCTACCCATTAGAGAAACTCAAACATCCCTCCAGCTCATTCAGGGGAATCCCAAGGCATTTTCAAAGGCAATATTTCCTAAACCATCCGTTCATCTTAAAGTAATTCCTATTGTTAGTCGTAAACAAGACATGATGATATTTCAGTTCCTTTGCTGGAAGCAGAAATGAACTTTTACTGCACTAGCATGAAATCAAACCAAAAATAATGCTGCAACCTTGGAAAATGTGTCCCACTTTCTTCTGCCTGCCCTCTCTTTATTGTTCAATGTCAGCAAAAAATATGATTGTTGCTCTAATTGTAAATCATGCACAAGTTTAGGCAAATATTTGTGAGCTGCCTTACTCTCTTATTCAGAGCAATCTGCCTTTTCTTGTCTTTTCAGGAATTATTAGGAGGCAACCAATGGTACAGCATTTGTTTTTACTTCTCTAGAAAGTAATTTCTAATTTCTAAACATCGGATGTTTCTTCTGCAATTAATAAATGTATTAAAATAAAAGAATGAAAAAAAATCAGTGATAGAATATGATAAAGCAGTTAGTGCAGAATTTATTTTCTGGATTTTTACACATCTTTACTAGGATTGCAGGCAAGTTTGGAGAGTTTTTATATGACTGGAAAGTAATTGCACTCTGCAGGATATTGTAAAAGTAGGGTGCTGTAATTAGTGCGGCTTGTCAAGGAAGCTAATTTGATCTCCATTTTGCTGAGGAGATTTAAACATTGTGAACGCTTTTGCACAACAGTTGCTGAAGTCTGATTAAAAGTGTTTTATGATGATTATGAGCAGAAAGGTAAAGATACACATCAGGGGAAAAGTTATTTTGGTGCAGCACTGAGAAATATGAATTGCTGAGTTTCATGTTTCAGCAAAGGCATGCAAACAGTAGCATTAACGACTTGAATGTTTGCTAGCCAACATATCGAGCGAGCAGTACAGGTACTTTGGTTTCCTCCCATAGTTTAAAAGTTCAATAAATTCTTACCTGCTGTGTGTCTTTGTGCTCCCCTGGGATGGATTGCTGACCTGTCTGGGTTGCACCCTGCCTCTCATCCAGTAACTGGACCCAAACCTCCCAGCAGCCTATAAGGATAAGCAGGTGTAGACAATGGATAGATTTATCTCAAATATTTGTTAAAACATGATTCATACAGCTTCAGCCATTATAAGTTTGCAGGCTGGTCTGAAAGCTAAATGACATATACTGCCTTTCCACTCTTCTTGATAGCCTTTTTAGTTGTTTATTGTGAAATTTCAGGCTGTTTCCAAAGTGCGTGTAATGTTCCCCTGAGAAAATCCATCTTTTTGAAGAGCACTTTCAAAGTTAAAACATAAAGAGAACAGTAACTTACAGAATGTCAGTTAAATGCCACAAAAAACCACCAAAGAACAGTGACAGCAGTGGAAATTACAGGGTTTATTGGTTGTTTTACAGGAAAGCCAGACAAGAGTAAATGCCTCGCACTGGAACTGCTTCCTATTAAATGCATGTATTAAATACTTCTTGCCATTCAGGATGTCCTTAAAGTAACAGGCACTCAAAAATGTATCAGTGAACCAAATGGAAGGTGACAAGAGGTGGCACTGCTTAGATCCTGTCTCTGAAGTAACATTCTTGTGACCCAGATTATCACTATTTTTGTCCTACTTCCTGAAAAGCGAGAGCTCAGAAGTCCTCAAAAGGTTTCCCTCTGAGCCTTCAGGATGGAGTACATCCTGTGTAGGTCAAACAGTTTCTGCTAAAAGACAGTTATCGCTATATCTTTAATTTAATTTGCTTTCTTTATAGAGAGAAGTTAGAGTTTGAGCTAACACAGCGTTAAAAATTATAAACTAATTTGTTGGGCAAAAGAAGAGACTAGAAGATCATAATTTTTTAATAGGTGTCATTTTGAACAACAACCTGGTAAGTCTTCCCTGAACTAGTTTTTTAAACTGGTAATATGACATTTATAAAAACAATTTTTTTAGAAGGAAAAACTACATGATTGCACTAATTTAAATTAATACTTTGTTGAACCACCTTTTAATTCCGATTCACTTCAAGATGTGCAGTCAACATTGCAGATCGTGATTTTACTACCATATTTTCCGGATTATAGAGCGCACCATACTATAAGCCGTACCTACAAATAAAAAAAACAAAACGGAAACGTATAATATATAAGCCACACCGGGTAATAAGCCTCTGGTATCTCCACCGCTCTCGGTTTTCCATAAGGACGCAGCAGAGGGCTGGGTCCTCAATCCGTCTCCAACTCCGAACCATGGATTCGTTCACGCCGAGCTTATGTGCAGCAGCTCCCTCCTGCACTGCCAGATCGACAGCCCTCAACTTAAAAGCTGCATCATAAGAGTTTGAAAATATTTCTCCGTCGAGCCTGCTGCTAGCATACATGCACGTGTGCTTGTTCTAAATGAGCACTTTCTTCTTTGATTTCCAATTTTGACTTCCAATGACTCACTTCCTGCTAAAGAGCCCCCTGGTGGTTGAAGAAAAATCCACAGAACAGCCGCACCGGGCTATGAGCCGTATGGTTCAAAGTGAGGGGGAAAAGTGACGGTTTAAAGTCCAAAAAATATGGTACTGACTTGAATCAATTATTTTGTTGGTATAGATTTAAGCTGAGACTCACCTTGATAAACCTGAAGGTTTTGAGTCATGATAACTGGTGTTTGGAGTTGCTCATGATTTCACAGATCTGAGAAACACCAGAGAATGACGCTGCTGGTACTGCGTTTCACTTTGGGCATGGGTTGCTTTTAGTGTTTGTTTGTCGTTTGGATTTGTGGCTCAACATTTCCAGTTTGGTTTCATCAGACCATAACAAATCTTTTCTTTGGCACATTTTAACCAGGCGTGGATGCTTAACGTGCAACACAATGTTTCTGTTTTGCATCCCTACCCTTTAGTCAAAATAAATGGAGAATATAGGTCATTTTGTGACATAAATCCCAACAGAATTTGGTGAAATAAAATCCTTGCAGCTCTTCCAGTTTCTATAATGTTACTATTGTCCCATATTTTTACAATTGATTAATTACTGTTTTTACTAGTTTTATGTATCGCTGCCTAGTCTTTCTAATTTCTTCTTAAATGATATCTTGGTAAAAGTTTTGTCCCAAGATCAAAAGATCACCTCTCTGCAAACTATGGCTTTGACTACAGGAAGAAAATGTACAGAAAATCCAACCATGACAGCTAAACTTCATTTTTGGTTTGTCAGATTCTTTAACATTGGTGGTGGATGTTAATTAAAAAAGACAGAATCCTAAAAGAGTTTCAACAACATATTGGTTTAAGAGTGTGCACGTGTATGCGACTATGGGTTCTGCAGCTTTTTAAAAATTTTTCTGTAGCTTTCCTTTTAAACAGATTTTATGTCTTTCAAGACATGATATATATTATTCAGTTTAAAAAGAAACATCTTGAAATAATTAATAATTTCTGCATCTGTATAAATCACAAAATTTAGCATTTTAGCTGGGTTTAGTTGGCATTTGAGATGCATAAAGATAATGATGTAATTTGTTGAAAATACCATTATGGCCTCTTTTTTACAGCATGTTTCTGAAGCATATGGGCACCGCATTTAAAAGATAGCTGGCCTTTCCTGCCACAAGCTATGTTCCATATTCAAATCAACATAAATGGGTAATATTTCATACAGTATCTTATTATAGGCATGAATCTTATTACCTAAATTCTAAGTGTTGCCATGAAATGTCTTATTTTGCATAATGGTTGCCCAAACAACACTTGTTACTCAAACTGCTGCCTAAAACACCAGTTGTTGTCCACATTCAACACTGGTTTTAGTCCATCTGAAGGCTTTATGCTCTCCATCTTAAACATAACTAGCGATTGCAATATATATGATTTTGTAGTACTTGTTAAAAGCAACACAACATATATGTCTAACCCATAAGAACACTCCAAAATGTATTGTTCAACACCATAGACCCTTCTTTCCCTGTTGCCTATGCTGGCAACCATCAGCTTCTCCAAACTACAGTGCCACCTGCTGGTCACCCTTGTCATTACATTAACATTTGACTCCATATCAACACAATGGCTACCTGCGTTAGACATTAGTCACTTTAAACTGGGTGAAAGCAACAGCCACATCCTGCTGTGATCAGTCAACCCGGGCTGGGTTGGTCCATATTTTACTGGGTTAGCAACATTACCTAAATTAGGTTATTTTTAACCCAGTAATGTTGTACAGTGTGAGAGGCAGCAGCTTCTTACACTCTTCTTACTGCCTGGAGGCTCTACCTTTATATGTTTGAACAACAACAGTGGAATCTCTAAATAAACTTTGTCTAAATGGGATATATATGATGCCCCAGAACTGATAAGAAGGTAAAGCCTGCCAAATTCCTGTGCAGCTTTGAGACGTTTAAAGTCAATAGAGAAAACACATTTATAAATGTCATCATAACTAAACCGACTAAATTAGTCTTATATAAGATAGTAAATGCATCTGGGCACCCTGACATCTGTCATAGCCCTCCAGGCCTTCAGTTTGCTGCTGGAATGTCAAAAAGGGTATCAAATCAGCAGCGTAAACAGCACTGCTTTTATTTTATTTCATTTCATTTTGGGGGCTTACTCTAAGGGTGTAATGAAAGCAGCGCTGGCAAGAGACAGTGAGTAATTGCAGGCTTCGCCGTCTTATCCACTACAGCTGAGAGTATTGGGAAAAGGATAAGCTCACCCAGAAATGCTGCTCCTATTTACATTTAGACTAGCCATTCTCAGACGCCGTACACTCACTTCCTCTTGAAAGACTTAACTGTCTTTTAATGTTCTGTTGACAGATAGAGTCGCATGAGTGAAAAGCTGAGGTCCAGGACGGCGTACTGGACAGCAGTGAGCCTGGTAAGAAAAAAAACATTTACATGTTTAATTTAGTTACCTTAACAACTTCTCTCATTGTTTTTCAGAGACGCATTAAAAGCATCTTGCATAGACTGTGGTGCTGATGCATGCAATCCATCATTATAAACACCTGCTTTTACATTTTTACGAGCACAATGGACAGAATCATCAATAATCATTTCAGGTGCAGTGACATCACATTATGAACCAGATTGCTTTGAATCTTTATCATAAACCTTTACGTTTAGATGAAAGATGCATGTTGTCGTCCTCGTCTGTTTCATTTTACAAAATGGAAATTGATTTGTTGTATGTCAATGCTAGAAATTAACTTTTCTGATGCCAAATTTATTTTACTTTTTTTTATATATTCCATTTCATATTCCAACATATCTTAGAAGTCAGCGGTCACCTGGAGGGATGTCCAGGATTCATAGTCTTTTCTTATCCAGGAAAAGTCAAGAAAAGCCCGTCATAAAAATTAAAGGAGTTTATAAAAGCTTAAAAAGATTCTATCCGACTCTAAGGTACAGCAAAATGTGTTGCAGCTTTTCTTCTTTGCATCTTTTATGGTGTTTCGTGCTCTTGTCCTAAGTCTACTTCTTCTACTCCTTGTCAATCCGGAGGACTTTTTTAAGCATTATGCAGTCTCTCTCTCTCTCCCGCTTTGCAGCAGTGGGAAAAAGAGTGTGGAGTAAAAAGAGATTTACTCCTCTGTCTGAGCCTTGAATGCTCCATCCACGCTGCCCACATGATATGAACGTCTCTTATGAATTTTCAATCATAGTTCACTAAATACAAAGACTTTCATAATTTAGAAATTCTGCATGAACATTCAAAATGGTACGACCAATTATTGCCCAAATGTTAGACAAAATAATAAAGTTTGGATCTCCACTGTCTTTAAATGTCTGTATGTTGGTAAATAAAAATAATTGCAAAAGACAAAGAGCTGCAGCCTTTTTTTTATTTTCACATCTTTCCTCAACGCTTTCTAATGTCTTTCCTCTCTCCCTCTATATGGCTAACTTCCATATCCTCATGCGGTATAGCTTACATCTGAGCCCTTCAGGAGACCCTGGACACATCAATGGATAGTTTTCAAAGGTCCTGAAAGCAGCAGGGGTTTGTATTTGCTTTCAGCCTCAGTGGGCTGTAGTTTATAGTCTAAGACCCAGATATCTGTTTCCTGTGTGAATGATTACAAATGTGTTTACAGCAAAAAATCTCCAGGCACTCCAATTAATCCAATGTACCAGAAAATTGTTTGTATTAAATACCCACAATGTCTTGCGAGCATGAGCGTCTCAGAATCTAAATGTCCTTCCTTTTATTGAGAGAATTAGTGTTTCTTAAAAAATTACAGAATATGGTCTCAGTCCCCTTAACATCAAAGCACTAGAAGGTTTCAGAGGTTTTGTCTTAAAACACCGTACGACTAAGCAGAAATATTTAATAGAAAGCCACATGCTATTCACCTGAAGGGTATTTAAAATTTATTAGGGTAGAAAAAAAAGCTTCTACATGTGGAAATCTACACCAAAGTTAAATTAAACCACAAAGAAATGCACATATTAAAATACAATGATTAAGAATAACAAGAAAAAGTGCAAAAAAAGTACAGCTGTGAAAGAAATAGATAAATATGTCCTAATGTATGCAATGAAGTGATGTAGTAATTTATCTTGTAAATAATCACAAAATGAGTGTTGTGGCTTTCTGTGCTTCAAGTCAAATTTCAGAACACTTAAGATGAGATTATTTGTATGCTGAAGCCTCAGAAGTGACAGACTGTGATAGTCTTTTCACCATGAATCAGCGAGGCATTCATATCTGCAGCCTAATTTGTCCTGTCAGCCGGAGCTCAAAGTGAAACCAGACCAGAAAGTCGTCTTTCCTGAGCTGAACACGCAATTTCTTGCAGGAATTTTTCTTTGATTCTTTCCATTTAAAATGTTGTACATTTAGAGCTCCCCTTTGTTATTAAATATTTACAGTACCTTCATCAGGAATTACAGTGTGACTTTTCCTCTTCTGCCACCTGCTCTCCAGCTCCCCATTACTGAGCATTTCATACGTTTAGCTTTTGCCAACTTGGGCTTCTTCAGTGTATGTCTTGCTACAAGATTTGTGTTGGAAAAGTGATAAGTAGCAACTAATCAAACAGTGGAAAAATTAAGCGTTAAGCTCATCTGGTGCACAAAGAAGACAGCAAAAGGAACCAAATCATGTTTTAGACGAGTTCATGTGGGATCAGCCTAATATTTGACTCTTCACATTTGTTTCAAAACGTTAGCTATTGAAGACGACTCATTCACACACATCACAAATAAGTTCACTGTAGTTAGCTTTTAAAGTGTAGCAATAAGACGCACCTTTATAGTTAGAACTAGACACTTTCTGTATTAAAAAAATACACTCTGATCAAAGATTTGGTCAGAAGATTAATGTGGACTGGCAATATTTCAAGGTTTTCAAAATGCAGTCTCAGAATCCTAATGTTACTTTTTTGAATCATGACTGAGCTGGTAAAAAACAAAAAAAACAAAAAAAAAACAGAAAAAAACTTTGCTAAATAAATTTTTTTTTGGATATGTTATGTAATTTTGGAAAAACACTTTCATACACTAATTTTCCCTATTAACTCAAATCACAACCACTAAGCTTGAAAGAGACACAATTCTAGTAATTGAACTAATCCTGATCTGAGAAAGCCAGAAAGTTATGTTTCATCTCTTTGGTATTTAATTCAAGTATTCAAGTTCATTATTTTATCCAAAACATCAGGAAACACCATGATAAGACATCCCATAAAGCGATTTATACTGCTTGCCTGAGTGGACCATCAAGCACAGCTTTCAGACTTTCTGTAAATACAGAACTTGAATGAAAAGAACATCGTTGCATTCTGTTTTTATGTAACTTTCTTGCAAATCGGAGCGTGCAGCATGTGAAGAGCTAAGAACAAAAATGGAAGCATTACAGCTTTAAGTTGTGACTAAATGTAACCACATGCTGCAATGAAAATGAGATTGTTTTATTCCAAGCCCTCCACACAACAAGCTTTCCCCACTCAGTGGATGTTTTATGTTACTCCACGCTCTGCGCTCTGCCTTGAAAAAATATATTGCTTTAATCAATGTCCCTGAAGAACATCGGCCGTATCGGCAGATCCAACTTCCCCTTTTCCCATGATAGTTTCTGGACAACTTATTGTCCCATTATTTCATTTCTGATACGTTCCTTGTGTGGTTGTGCACCACTGCAATATTAACTATCTGAGCAACGAATGGGTAATCTGGGACCAGCTAGTGAATGTGTGTCTGGAAGAAAGAGTGACAGGTGAAAATAGGACAAAAATATAAGGGAACAAGGTGTGATGCCACGGTGTGGAGTATAACACACACTGGGGACAAGCGTCAAACATGAAACTAAGAGCTCACATGGAAAAAAAACAATCTAGTTGACCGTGTGAGATCACATAAATTCCTGCTGAACAGATGGTTGAATTACAGGATAAATATTACCGACTTTTTCAACAGGCTGCTGGGTGAAGCCAGATGTCCACATATAAATTGTACTTTAAAAGGGAATTTTAAATATTAGCTATCACAGTCATTTATATGTTATCCGAGAATATTACTTTGTAATTGTAACATTCAGTGAGGTTACCTTTTGACACAGTTATAAGTATAGCACTAGTAACATCAGCAATGTTTCTACCTTTTTAGCATTGAACACTGAACCATGGGGAAAATTATTGTAATCATTTTTTAAGAGGTTTATCTTAGATATATTTGAACTCTTGGTTGAAGTCCAGTCCCGAACAGCTACCGTCCTGCAACGTTTATGAATTCCTTCATCACCACACCTGAACCAGATGAGCCGCTCGCTACCAGGCCTCTGCAGAGCTGACTGACTGCTGATGAAGGACTTCACACGCACAAGTCATGACATCATCAGGTACAGCTCCTCTGTCCTTTTGCCTTTCACTTGAAATGAATCAAATACTCATTTCAACAACTCCAAAACAGTCACGCAGACAGGCTGTGACCTGCACAAAACGCCACAGCAACATGCTAATATTTGTTTCAGTAAAGCCAGATGCTGAATGTTCCTCATTTATTTGCAGACAGCATAAACTTTACCTTGAATTTAGCAAGTAGTGATGGGTGCTGCTCCTCTGGATGTGCTATCATGTTCGATGTGTTGCCTCCCCTGATCTCTGCTGTCTTTAAATACGCTTTGCACATAGGGCAACGATCTTCCTTCCAGCTGCCGTCTGACTTTCTACGATAACTGAGGCATTGCCATATAGTGGGCTTTTTTTCTTTTAGATTAGTGTTATTTAAGATTTCATTGTTATTGCCTGACTGTTGCAGAAGTACCTTACATAAAGTCCTTCATGCCTTTAAAATGAATGAAAATGAACCAAACACTGGAGACTTCATAGGCATGGCATTTTACCATGAAAATTTAATAGAAACGTTGATATTATCACAGAAAAAATGGCTAAATGTGTTATTTACATGCAAACCTAATATAACACAGTCTTACATGATGTACCATGAAATTAGCTAATTCATTGAAGCTGTAAGACAGAGGGTTTATTACAGCATCTGCTTCAGGTCTCCTGTTTTGCACCTGACAGCATTCACCATTAGCGATAATGGATCACAATGAAAAGACGTTAAGCTGGACTTGGCATCTGTACCCGAGCCAAGGCGCCAAGGTGTTGTAAGATTACAAATGTGGCATCTGAAGATGCCAATTTATAAATCGCAGGCTTAAATTTCAGGACGTGCCCTTCCTGGTGCTACTTCACCCTGCCAAGGCTATTTCCTGAAGAAAAGGGTGACAGTAAATATACTTAATGTGCTGCAGAGGCAATGTTACACCAACATGCTATTAAACAAGACATGAGATGTGATGCATGCCACAATTGAGATGTAAAAGTCTGTATCATAAACCAGACTGGGAATGGATTAACCACAAGAGCATCACCAAGTGAGCGAGCGCCGAAGTCTTGCATCAGAAGAAAACCAGAAGGAAGCGATGTATCTGTCAATGTATCAGTTTAAATAACTTACAACATGCTTCAAGCCTTGCTACAGTTCAGGAAGTTTCTGCAAAGTATACAACAGCAGATGAAAATCATGTATATTAGCTCCACTGTGTTTCAGCAAGTTGATGTTGAAAAGCTCAGCAGGGCGGTTTCTCCCAGCAAAGACAAAGGAAACCACAGAGGTAAGAGATCAGATGCTCCACTCCATGCTCCCTGTAGATGATGCGCTGCGGTTTGGGATTTAAATTGGCACCGGGATGAATAATCGAAGCCTAAAAAGTCTCACTGTGCTCTACACCATTGTCAGGCATGTGAAATGTGTTTTGAAAATGGGCCAATTTTATTAAGAAATGTCAATCAATGTACATTGTGGCATTTTCAGGTTATAATCTGAAGTCTAGCGTATCAAATTCACCTGTAATGAAGCAACTAATCCTTATATTTACAGACAGACAGGATGGAGCTTGTCAGATAAGGAGGAAAAAATGGTTCATGTCTAATTTGATTTACACAGACGCTGCAGTGACCGTGAGTAACTCACCCATGAACGTGACTATCTATCAATATCACTCATGCAGTTGCACTTCATTTTTCAGACATCTTGCTTTGAAAATGCGTCGAACCACCTGGATTAATGCGCTGAGCAGGAGTCACACGAGTCTTTAAAAGACGGCACCGGTCTGAGTGTAACCCTGTTTACCTTTCAGGAATTCCAGTTGCCCCCACTTTAGGGGTAACTGGGTAACCATTAATCGAAGTCTGATTTTCTGGAAGTCAGAAAACCCTTCGCTCAAGTATTGTTTTTAAAGCTCAAGGCAAAGCCTGTCTCTGGATTTTATAAATTCCTACATTTAAGGAACATGTTGACAGACATGTTTCACATGTATTTATATTTAGGGAAGGTTTATTTTGATTTAAACTACCAGAAGTGAAAATAAACTGTACTGCTGCCGTTATTGTTGTGTTTTTGACAGACGGCAGCCATATTTGATTTTCAGCCTGGGGTTTCTTTCTTGTAAGATAAGAATGCCGTAAAACAAACAACAAATTCAAAAAACCAGCCTGCTGCTGGATCCTGGGAAATTTTGAAATGCACCTAATAGTATTTTGGTGGAAAACTTTATATGTAGTGAATATTACATGTTTAAGAACCACAAATCTGTGGTATTCTGCATCCAACTCTGAATGGTCACTGAATATAAAGCCGTTAGTTTCTTACGTCTTTCTTACTGATACACCTCCTTCCTGTTATTCACACCAACATATCTGTGCATATTAGTTTTCTTTTCTCAACCTCATAAACCCTGAAAAGCATCTGTTAAATGAATCTGCTCCCAAATACAGATTTGGGAGAAATTTGTGGTGATCCACCAACACTTTGATTTACGAAGCAGGAAGCCCTGAACTAAACTCTTAGCCTTCCCATTGACAAACAATTTCTCCTTCCCTTAAACCACGGCCTTAAATCAGCCGTGTCCGAAGTCAGATCTCGAGGCTTCTGGTCTGCATGTTTTAGATCTTTTCCTCGTTCAGCAGCAGATGAACCGTTCGCTGCCAGGCCTCTACAGAATGCGATGACAAGCTGAGGATGGAATTAATTATTCATTTGTGTGAGAGCAGGGACACATCTAAAACATGCAAAACTTTTTTTCTTTTTAAGTTTTGTCTATCCATAATTAAATGAAACTGCATTATAATATTTTATGAGCCAAATGATCAATTTGCAATATAAAAGCAGAAACAACATACAGCTCTGGAAAAAAAATTAAGAGACGACTTTAAATTATCAGTTTCTCTGATTTTACTTTTTATGGGTAACTGAGTAAATTGAACATTGTTCTTTTATTCTGTTAATGACTGACAACATGTCTCTGAAATTCTAAGCAAAAATGTATTTATTGGCAGAAAATGAGAAGTGGTCAAAATAACAGAAAAGATGTGTGGCTTTCAGAGTTCAGAAATCAGTATCTGGTGGAATAACCAGGAGGTTTTGAATGGGCTCTTCATCTTTTTTCCAGAGCTGTATATTTTATGGAGATGGCAGCTTCATGTTTTTAAACAAATAAAAATCGCATATAAGCTAAGTAATGTTTCAGCATGTTTGTTGCTTCCTGAGTGTCATGTTGGAGCAGACTTTTGAGGCCGACTTGCAGAAGCTCCTGGTTGTGACAGAATATCCGTCACTGTCAACAAAATGGATCCGTCCACATCCAGAACCTGAGGGTGTTCAGTGGGACACCATCAGAGTATGAATGTAGATCATGCAATGCTGCTGAATGGTAGTCTGTCATTTACCTCCATCTCAAAATGATGGATGGATTGTCAAGTTGGAATGTTATTAACGAGTACACTTATTTTTGTAATTCAATTCATTAAGACACGTTATCGGGCTCAGTTACACACGTTGCTGTTTTAGAGCCTGTAGTTCTGTTAGTTAGAATTACCATAATGCTGATCTAATAAAAACATGACCTTTAATTTCTTAGAAGACTAAACGTCATTTTCAAAAATCCTCACTGAAACACATCATTTATTTAATCTGACTAATTGACATGGCCTAGCAGAATCTACAATTTATCAGAATTTTTCTGAGAATATAAATGAAAAACAAACAAAAAAATGTTGTTCAAGGAATTGAAAATGCCAGATAACAATTTTCACTCTTTACTTAGAAGTTAAAATGAGAGAATCTGTTAAACGCCGAGCCACAGGCAGGTCAGGCAGGCCAAAGCAGTGGAGTTACACCTGCTAGTTAAAACTTTTTGCAATGAAAAGAAAGAAAGACCTTCAAATACCTTCAGCAGAATTGGAGAACTTGAAAAAAGAATTGCGGCTGTTTCAAAATGGATAATGAGAGGCACTCAAATAAAAAATGGACTGTAAGGTCAGTTTGCCAGACAAAAGCCGGCGCCGTACAAATGCCATAGAGAAGTTTGTTCGCTATGTAAAGCCTCAAAACGTGATACCTCCAAATTTTAACTGTATGTTCTCGATCATTATATTTGCATTAAGAGAGGAGTGAAACTTTACTGGAGGTGGATTGCTACAGCCTTGGGAATATGTGTGCTGTAAAGGGCCAGAGAAGTTTTGGTACGAATGCATGAGAGGAGTCCAGCAAGTTAGGAGAAAATACTGGAGGAAAGGTTTTACCCAAAAAAAAAAAAAAAAAAAAAAAAACTGAAGCTGTGTCAGTAAATTTAGCAGGAAATGCTTAAGAGCAAACTGTAAAGGACATTGATTTTATTCAAGTTAATGTAATATTAGTGGTGGACCCAGTGTCAGCAAATGCCTGACCCTAAATAACTGGGAAGCTAAGAGAGTTGATCAGGATGTTCCTAGTATCGGTTTATGGAATATAGATTTTTAAAGAGCATTTTAGGAAATAGAAACTTATTATGACCTTTTTATGACATTATGACAATTTTAATTGTTAGCTGTGTTTTCTTTAAATGTGCCTCTAATACCGAAAATGCTTAAGTTGGAAGCTAAAGAAGCTTCATGAATTACATTTTAATTTTTGCTTGTGAAAAAAAAATCTCCAACATTGTAAACATACTAAAAAACCATTTCGCAGCTGATTGTTGCGCTGACATTCGTGTTGCTGTTATTGCCTGGCCACTGAATGAACCCCGAGATACTTCTGCGCAACACAACCTGGTTCATTTCCCAGTGATGCTGCCGTGGCTCCATGAGTCATGCTTACATTACGTAACTTATATGGGTGAATATCAGCAGCTATTCCTGAGGAAGAGAAAGAAAATTTCTTGACTCACGGTGCATAGTTAATTCCAACAATGACAGACCAGAAACACCAAAAATCACTTTCTCAAACTATTCCCTGACCAAATCTCTGGCAATATCTTTCAAACGTGTTTGCATATTTATGTTAAGTGCTTCGTATTCAGCACAGTTAAATGCAACTGTGAGATGATCAAAAAGAAGAAAAAGGATAAGTCCCGCATCTTCTGAACGCAGCACTGTTTGGGGTGACAGCGGTGTTAACCCTAGCTGTGCGCGCCATGACAGCCGTCTCCCTCATGTTGGCTCTGCAGCTGAAAACACGGAGCTCGGTGACAGAAGACAGATGGTGTTCAACACAGATCACACAAGCTGCACATTCATGACTTCTCTCCAGAGCGGACAATTCTCACCGTGTCCACTGGTTCATTATTCATAAACTAGAAGAAGTGTTACAGGCAACAAAAAAAAAAATACCACCTACTGGGGCTTAGAGGTGATCAAATTTAGGTTTCGGGATTTGTGTTAATGGCTCAACAAATAAGAAAGTGTGGCGCAGCATATTGCTGATGCACATTGAACTATTGTCATTTCCTTCCATTTCATCATAAAGTGCGCCATCTGACCTGAAGTGATCTATTTTTTTTTCATATAAATGGAAGACTCTCAGGCAAAGTAAAGCTATTATGTGAATATTCCGTGTAAAATATTAAGCAAAAACAAGAATTTAAGCTTCAGTTTATTAAAACACAGCAGCATTTTCAATGTGGCAATGACCAGAACTAAAGATGATTCTGATGAGGAATACGTTCAAGGTCCAAGCCAGGAACGAGTTAGAAAAATATTGAAAAATTGTCCTTGTTTTTACAGCATCAGTCAAGGCATCTCAAAAGTTTCACCGAGTTTATTTAATAAGTTATCTAGGTCAATGCTACATGATCAACACACCTCAGGTAGGATCGCATAGCGCTTTTTAAAAGTGCTCAGATTTACAAAATTCTAGAGGAGCTGCAGAGATATTTACCAAAGGTGGTAGAATATTAAATATTAAAGTGGAAAAGAGGCAGGGAGAAAGTATTGTTGAAAGGAAACCATAAAAAGTATATTCTGCAGTTTTCTACAAAAAGCATTTAGGGGAGACAGAAAACAAGCGAAAGAAGGGAGTTTGGTTAGTCAAACTCAAAATGCTGTTCAGATTCAGAATCAGAATTTTTTTTGTCATTGTGCACAAATGAAGCAAAAGGAAATGTACAGAAATAGCATCTCCCGGAAAAACACAGAACAACTGGGATGTCAACAATAAATAAATAAGTAGATGAACGTTTTAGATGGATCAGCTGTGTTCAGGGCAACAGCAGCTCTTGGGTAGAAACTGTTTTTAGTCTGTCAGAAGTTTGAAGAAGTGGAAGCCCAACTGCACATAAACCTGAATGCACCACGTGAAACTTGGTGGCAATGCTTTTCTTCAACAGGTGCAGGGAAGCTGGTCAGAGTAAAAACATTTGTGGGAAGATTGACAGAACTTAAGGAAACCTGTTTGAGGGTGGAAAAGACTTGAGAGCAGGCCGTAGGTTGACCTTCTAACAGAACAACGATGCTAAATATTCAGCCATATTCTGCTGTCAGACTGATGTTTGCTGATGTTTTCCATCCAATTTGACTTGGCCTAAGACATTTTGTGAGGAAGAGTTATCTAAAGCCTCAATCTCTTGATGTGCATTAGCGGCACTACCTCTAATGACTCACAGCTGCAGTTATTGTAGAAGGTACAATAACTTTGTAAAATATGGACTCATGAATGCCACACATTTCAAAATTGAATTGCAAGAGATTTTGAAAACAATGTAATTGTTTCTCATCATAGTAATGCAATGTATTGCAACAATAATTTGTGTTAATCTATTGTGGTTGTAACAAAACAAATATATATATAAACATTTGCATTTTATGTCAGTGTTTATTTATCCTTTAACAAGCTACTCCAGGGTTTCCCACAGTGGATTATAAGCCTGGCGGGCCACCAGGCTGTACTTGTGCCCCCACCAGGCTGAGCACTGTTTATTTATTTTAGTTTGTTTTTAATGTTTGCCCCTTTTTAAAGAATTTATAGTGGGTTTTCAGGTATTAACCTTCCAACAACATATTTTTATCAAGTGATATTTTCAAATTTCCTGCAAACTTTAAACATTTTAAACTGAAAAAATAAAAATAAAATAAAAATGGCGGTCATCCAGCAATTTATCACCGGGTTTACAAAGTTTTCTGGGGGAAACTCTGTATTCTTAACAAACTGGTAGTCTCCAGATACTTTTAACTGCAATAGAGGCCGTTTGCAATTATGCCAGGTAAGGTTTGCAGCAGTAACTTTGCTATTCTTTTGCACAGCAAAGAGACATTAAAACAGCTGAATCTGGATCTGATAAGAGTCCCTACAGCGGGGGAAGGGGGTGAAAGGGGGAATGGGACGATAACAGCAAATAGCCACCAGATAGATGGGTGAGATAAGAGGGGAGCTATGATGATGGCAGACCTTTTGTTCCCAGCTGTCCGTGCAGCAAGGGCTCCATTCTCTCTTCTCAGTCTGAGGTCCTTTACCTCCATCAACAGAGCAGATAAGTACAAGTCCTACAGAGAATTGAAAGAAGAAACAGATTAGAGAGAAAATCTGATGCGCAGCAGTGTCAGTCGTTCTCCTGGGACACAGAGGGATTGGTTTACTGTCAGGCCTGCACCTCATCACACTGGAAAAGGAAAATTATTTGCCAATTCAGTTTTAAAAAGATGAAGTTAAGTATTGCAAAAAGGTTTGTGCACATACTTTAAGCAAATAATCAGAGAAATACATACAGGTCAGGTGCGACCATGACCCTTCTGTTAGTTTCACAACCAATAAAGCATTTAGAGGTGGATCAGAATGCAGTTTCTTCATTTTCCCATATTTTCTTCTGCTAATGTTTAAAGAAAATGTGTGATTTTGCTATAAACCTGGTTGTTACAGAGATGGTGATAAATGGAGAGCAACGCGATGACATAAGGCAAAGATAATATGTATATGCATCATAACAATAATGCTGAACTTTTTCCAAGTGTGTAGACAATTTACTCAACTTACACAAACCACTGGATAGGAACGATCTGAGGAATTTTTAGCAGAAATCGAGAACAATGACGCCAGAGCCAATTGTACGAGAAATGGGGAAGAGTAAATATTAACTCATCACACAAAGTTTATATATTATATTTGATAATAAAAATAAACATTTAGACCCCCCCAAAAAATAATGTTTGTCATTGCCAAAACGTTTGGCTATGGCTGCCACATGATCCATCACTCTTTGCTATGATTTAACCGAAGTTTTGAATAATTTGTTGCTCTTTTCCTGTTTTAGTGCATTTTTGTGTTTTATGTTAAGTTGCTTTCTCTTTCAATCACATTGCTTTTCACTTCCTGACTGAAAATCTGTTTTCAGTCACAATCACTGACATAAGAGAAACACGTTTCTTAAGAGAACCATAAGAGACATGTTTCTCTTAGATCTTTGTTTTGGATTTAGTATGCTACAAATCATTTCCGACAAACTGGCTGGTGTTTGGGTTTAAGAGATCCAAACCCAAACACTGTCTATCAGTTTCCTACGAATCATTTTCCAAATCATAAAATTATATATATGTATCGTATAGATTAAGATCATCACTCCCAATCCACTTCCTGAACTGCAACTTAATCAGCTTCCTTTCTTTGAATTTATTTCCACAATATAATTTCATTTAATCCTTATGGAAAAGTATTGCTTTGCAAACAATGTTTTCCATTAATGTATGTAAATGTAAGGCGTTGTGCAAGAAATGTTCTACCCAAGTCAAAGAAAAAAAAAAAGAATCTCTGAGTAACACCATATAATTTAGTCTCAGGCCTTCTTCACTGACACTTATTATAAGGCTTGAGCAGAAAGCAGTATCACTACCTTCACAGGTGACGGACTGTCCATTTACAGATCACCTGCGACAGAATATAAGATTTTGCAGCCTGGTCATCTTGCATTTATCTGACATGTCACAGAGGTTCAGGCCTGGCAGAGGCTCTGTAATGCCTGCAGCCAGCTCCAAGCTTCACTGGGGACAATCTTCCCTGAGCAAAACCACAAAAATGGACAACTTCTATTATACAGTAAATGTTTAAGCATCTTTTTTTCCCCCCCATTGACCCAAATGAAAATTTAGTTTGTCAATTGCAGTTTTTAATTTTAGTTTAATTTGATGAAAGATAAAAAAATATTTTTTTCCTTTTAAGTCTTTCATTGTTTTTTTTGTTTGTTGGTTTGTTTTGCAAAAAAAAACATGTCATTGTTGTTCACTTTTAACCTGAACCTATTGGCAACAAGCAACTTTTAACAAAAAATATGTAAAAGTGTACATTTATATTTAAAAGAGTTTACAAATATTTTTGACTGAATGCTGAGCTTGAAAACAGATAGCTAAACCCAAATATCATTTTAATGTGAAGAAATATTTTTGGGGGGGAAAGGAGAAAAAGAAGAAAGTGCAATAAACCGTGATGACTTTTGTAATGTATACAAGTAGAGTGCAGCAGATGTAGAATCTCTGATTAGAAAATGTAAAGAACTGTGGTTTTAAATGGTTCCTTTCATGGCTGAGACGAAAAAAAAAAAATCTTCCTGTAATCCATTAAATATGAGTGGGTAGGGCTGCAAACTCCCATCGCAATAATGTGGCAAGCCTGACCAGATAGGAACAAAGGGACACCAACACAGCTAATTTTAGTACAAAAGCTTGCAATGTTATAACAGTAAACAAGATTAAAACATAATCGCTGTTTAACATCCTCATAGTTATTATTTTAATAGCACTCACAGATGTTGTCATCTAACCAAAAGAAATTGCTCTGCAACAAAGAAAAGGCCTGAGAAAAACATATCCTTCTCACCAAAGAAACTCAATTATCCTCCTGAAATGCACATACAAAATCAATATTTGTACATGCTGCTCTTGCATACATTCACAGATGTCAATGCACTCACATTACAGACGTCAACTGTGACCCTTTTGGTAAAAAAAAGTGGATTATAACCTTTTGCTTTGCAGCTCCAACCACTTTTTCTCCATTGTTAAGGTTGACCTTTTTTACCCTGAATAAAAGACTGCATCATAAAAAAGCATTATATCCATCAGCACACTTGTTACCCTTGACATTCTCTTGAGTATGGTCAGTTAAAGCAGAATGGATTGAGAGTCTTGTGTAATAGAGCTATGATAATTACCTAGCTGCTCTGCATATTTTTATATGCCTGTTTTAATGCAGCCACCAATGTGTACTCGATTTCCTAAGTCGAATGCAACCCTCTCATTTGTGTGAAATATAAGAGAAAGAATATCAAAATTGAATGCCTGATTTTTATTCCATGAATAGCATGTTCTGTAGAAATAAATCTATATATTTTATATTTACTTTTATATCAATTGCCACTGTTGCGTTCGCCTGGATTTTGTTTTTGACTTTATTGGAGTCTCTCAAACCCCAACAAAAAGACGTGGAACATATATTTTATAATCTTTGCATCTCCAACATGGTACTGGTAACACAGGGCAAATACAGGACACAGATGGAAGAAAATTTGAAGGACATACTATAAAATATTTCAGATTGGTGTTGCTCTTTACCTTTGAGCAAAATACCTAAATAACTACACCAAAGATGCAATCAAGTAATCAGATAAAGCATACTCAATGTTACGATGATCCAGTCAAAGTGCAGACGTCAATTCATTCAGGAATAAACAATTAATGTTCACAGACGCTCAATTCAGTGTGACTGAGCTTAAGCTATTTTAAAAGAATAGGCAAAAATGTATGAGTCAAAGCTGTGAGAAATATTTAACTTCAACTATGATTGCAACAAAAGTTGGTTTCACAAAGCCTTGTGTTGTTTTGCATTTATTTTAAAATTATACAGTACTTAATGTTGGTCTGTCATGTAGAATAGCTTTAAAACACATCTACGTTTGTAGTTGTAACATAAGAAAATATGAAAATGTTCAATGTTCATGAATACTTTGGCAAGGCCTTCGAAACTCAGACAAACATGTTTGCTTAATTGCTTGAGCAACAGAGTTTCGTCCTCTTGTTGGCAGTGCAAATGCCATTCCATTAGGTTGTGAAGGTCAGCTGTATCTATCACTCTTGTTGAGTTAAATAATCAATTGTGTGGCAGCTAAAAGATCAGTCACAGATGAAGCACTCATATTAATCTGAAAAGAAAAGTTCACAAATATAAGTGCCTCAAAATTTGTTATACTCTCCTTTTAAAAAATAAAATCTGTCTCTGAGGGACATCTATATATTTTAAGCTTTTAATTAGCATATTAAATTAATTAATAATTAATTAATTATTATGTTTACATAATTACCAGGTGCCTGCGATAACGCATGATTATCCATTGTTTAGCTATATTAATTAGCACCAGGATGACCTACGAAGAGCTGTTTTTATATTAGTATTACAACAACGGAATACCAAGAGGAATTGAGTTTGATACTCTGTAAATTCTCTTTGTTTTTGCTGACAGCACAGCTTTGCTCTCAAGGCCACATTCAGATTACTGGTTTGTTCCAAATACTTACTTCCAATAAATATGTAAAAGATAAATAGAGAGTATTTTGCCTGCAGGTGTGCTCTGTAACCTAAACGGAGACGACACGGACACCAGTCAATGTGAAATCTCCGAGGGAAGTCTACGTTGGGGAGAGTCGTCTACTCCCACCACCCTCCTACCCCCGTCGACATTTGAATAATGTATGAGGATCTGGAGACATCACTTAGAGATGCTGCCAATATCAGCCAGGGCCTTGCCCACCCGGTCGGCTGCTGCCCTTTAGCACAACCTTTAGAAGGTGGATTCCCCGAATGCAAGACGCATTTGTTTTCTAAAATACCCAAATGATGATTAAAATTAAGCCTCAAAAATGCATTAAGTCTGAGAGAGGCAAACATAGTCTTGATTTATTGTGACGGTTTACAAGGATACTTATATTGTTTTGAAAGGTGTGCCAATGGGTCAACACCTTGTAACGGGTCACCTTGTTGACCTGTTAGTGCAATGAATGACAAAAAGTTTTTATTTTCTTTACACACAAAAACAAAGAAAGAAAGAAAAAATCTCCCACATAATTGTTTTCCCGTTTTGCATTTTTAAACGTTCACATAAATCCCTTCTCTAAATTTTTTTTTTAAATATCTGTAATTCTTTTTTTTCTTTTTTTGCCTTCACAGGGCAGTCATTGGCTCTCATACAAAATGTTACCCCAAAGTAATAGCTGCAAATAAACAAACAAAAAATAAACCCATTAACCGTTTAAATGTTCACAATTATGAATATCACAAGCAGAACCAGAAATCAATTCTCTTCATCTGCACTGGACAAATGTAACATTTTATTTCTATTACAGAGCACAAATGATTAATTTAGTAATATTAAATTTAGTTTAATTCTGGGACTTAAGAGTAAATTTTGATTCTTTGACGTTACACGCTTCCCAGGACTTCTGGCTTGCCACTCTGGAGATGCTGGCGTAAAGGAGCATACGTTTTTTTCTACTTTTGTTTAGCTTTTATTGGGCAGTGACAGTGATGCGATTAGGAACATGCAAGGAATTACACAGCCTCTGATTTTATTGTAATGGACCTTACCAAGCCCCGCCCAGAAATGCCCCCTAAAATCCCACGTGGCTGCATGGCTCACAAACAAAGCCTGGCAGAGCTTAGTTTCTATGTGTAAACATGGCGTCTTTCGTTTCAACTGACTCTCTACGAAGTATTTCTGGGTCGATTAGTGTAGCCTTTCTGCCGGATTTTCGCAAAATATCAGCCACGACAATGGACAGAGGAACAAACAAGTTCATGTCATCTTTTTTGGACGACATAAAGATATTTGAGCCACGCGATGCCTCCAACATTGTGCGCGTCACAGCTAAATGCTACCGGTCGATGAGGAAAACAGCAGATCCTCACACCCTCAACATAAAAATAGCTGTGGACAAGATCACTGATGCTTATTGTTCTTGCAAGGCTGGGTAAGTCGGCATTCATGGTTTTGAGGGTTACTTTTGGAATCAGTGATTTCTGTTGTTGGCAAATGTTTGAGTGTGCCTAGGCCTGTTACTCGGTACTCGGTGCTAGCGTGGCTAACACGATTACAGTTTCGTAAAAAGCCTTTTCAGGTAAAATAAAATCTTTAGTGTATGTCAGATACGGTACACATTGCATATTGATCTGTTCAGGTAACGTAAGACTGTGTAACAGACAGGCTTCAGGGTGTAGAACTTGTATCGGTACTGCCATTATGCTGTACTTAGCTAAAAGGCTTTCATAATCAATGTGTTTATTATTGACTTTTTTTCAGACTTGGGGGTCATTGTTCACACATTATAGGCCTCCTTAAGGCCTTACAATATTTCAAGCTTCAAAATTCAAAAGGGATCGGGAGGTGCTGGTGCCTATCTCTAGCTAACGTTCCGGTGAGACCGGGCGAGAGGCGGGGTCACCCTGGACAGGTCGCCAGTCTGTCGCAGGGCCACTCAAAATATCCCCATTCACTAAACGCAAAGTAATAATACTTACACCAGCACACACTCCTTTGTTTTTATTGATCCTACGACGGTTGAGCTGCAAATGCGGTCATGCACAAGCTTTGATCCAAGCAATGCATTCCGTTTCAGATTTTGGAAATCTGTGAATTTTAGTTCCACAAATATGATCAGATACCCGACATCGCCTGAACAGATACCCCACTGACAGTGGAGAACCATTCTTTTTTGAGTCCGGATGCAAAAACTTTCTGCCGGTCTGCTAGTCCACAATGTACATTAGCATGCGTTTACTACTGTGGCTTGTGTTTGTGAGACGGTCACGCACGTGGTAGCTGCGCTGTGACGTGAAATGGGCATTAGCCAATGAAACGCGGGAAACTGCCATCTTTACGAACCGCTTGCTTGAACAGCGGACCAATCAGGTGAATTCACGGGAAGACTGGGTGTGATTAGGGCCGTGCCTAAAAGTGTGGCAGGACGGGAGGGGTCGATTGCAACAAGCTGGTTGTTTCAATATTGGATTTATTCTACAATTGTTTATTTTTAAAATTGAAAGCTGTTTAACATCGTAACTGAAAAGAAGCTTAGAGAGACAGAACCACCCAGCCGCATTACATCGAAAACGTGTAATGCTCTCGCCGCGCCTAGTTCTTGCTAGGTTCTTTGAAACTGAAGAAATTGAAGGCACGTGGATTCGCGTTTCCCCATCAGGTACCGTGGAGAAAACACGCACTATGTGCGTCTGATTAGGGCGCATGCAGTTGGAAAAAGTGGGATAACTTTGCTGAAACACCTTATTTGAGCTTTCATGGTGTCCGTAGCGGTGAAGAGACGCTGAGGGAACCATATGTGATGGGGAAACACGAATTGTAGTAACACCAGCATTGTGAGTAGTTTCTTATTCTGCTGTGGATTGTAGGAAGCAGCTACGTTTTGCGTCATACTATGCATGAGCTGGGGATTCTCTGGAAGCAAAGATCCATTTTCTCTGTTTACACAGCAACGGCCATCGGTACGCTTCAGAAACATCGCGCTCTGGAACCCGTTTTTAATCTGTGCCGTTGTCAGAGAAAACATTCGGTGGTTTCGTGTAAATGTACACTACAAACGCAACCTGATGTCAGTGATTGTGACAGAAAACAGATTTTCAGTCACAATCATACAGGAAGTGAAAAGCAATGTGATTGAAAGAGAAAGCAACGATTTCTCTTTCGTTGTCGTGTAAATGGGGCAAAGGGCGTGAGTGGTTTAGAGTTGATCGCCTGTTCGGGTTGTTTTACCTTTTTTACCTTTGCTGTGGGTCATTACAGCCGCTGTAGTTTCTGAACGTTCAATAAACGACCAGCTTGGACTAAATACCTGGTTCTTTGTGAGTATAGTAATTTACAACAAACATCAAACACGGTAGATATGTTTCATTAAGTATTTAACAAACAAATGGCTTCTACCGCAATAATTATTTGAAATTAAATTAATTGTCTAATATAAAAAATAGTTTGGTGCTGTCGGTGTAACGCGTTACTCGTTACAACGAGTAACTTGTTACAACGAGTAACTTGT